>NW_020956095.1:19279-54255 GCF_003031625.1 Empidonax traillii
GGGGAATTTGGGGGGTCTTGAGGTCCTCCCAGGTCCCTCCCTGTCCTTCTTCCCTCCTGCCCCAAGCCCCGAGCTGAGGACAGAGAGCACGGAGGACAAATCCCCCCATCAGAACTCAGTAGGAGAGGCTGTTTTGAAGGGCTCTACAGCACAGGAAGGCAGTGGAGAGGAAAAGCCACGAAGGTACCCCAGGAGAAGGGGCTCCAAAGCCAGCCTAGGTTGCTCTGAAGAGGAAAGTCCGACCCTGTGCCAGGAAGGTGGCCGGAGCTTGAGTCAGAGCTCCGACCTGGAGGTCCCTGAGCAGCTTCACACCAGGGAGAAGCCCTTCAGGTGCTTGGAATGTAGGAAGAGCTTCATCAAGAGCTTTGCCCTCCTCACCCACCAGCACCTCCAACTGGGGAACGGCCCTACAAGCACTTGGAATGAGGGAAGAGGTTTCAGACCAGCTCAGATCTCCTCCTGCATGAGCAGACGCAAAACGGGGAGAGGCCCTTCCGCTGCACCGACTGCAGGAAGAGCTTCAAGCACAACTCCAGCCTCGTCACCCACTGGCACATCCACAGCGGGGAGAGGCCGTAGGAGTGTGGGGAGCTCTGGCTTGACTTCACATGAACAGACCCACCACTAAGGGGAGCTGTACAAGTGCCCCGACTGCAGGAAGAGCTTCGTCCGCTGCTCCAACTCCATCAACCATTGGAGGATCCACGTTGGATGATCCACAGTGACCCACATTGCATTAAAGACCTGGTGAGTCACATTCTTGGTGATCCACATTGGGAAGACACCTGAGTGGTGGTCTCCATCCTCCTGGTTCCCTGTAGGCATCTGGATGAATGCAGGGGAAGGAACATCCATCAGGACATTCCTCTCTTATACTTTACTGCTGGTAGTTTTAGTGTTTATATTGTTTAGTAAGTAATTCTGATTAAGATCTTTTGTTTGATAATGTGTAATAATAAATAATAATTTTATCTAAATATCTGATTTGCCATCATTAAAACCTGCAGGACAAAAGTGGTTCAATCACAGCTCTGTAATTCCTTAAATTCCAACCATTGCCATAATCCAAGGCTGAGACGGGATCCAGCTGCCCCCAGGCTCCTCTGGGAGCAGGAGTTTAGAAAGCTGGGGAGTCCTTTCTGCACCTTGGCACTCAAGGGCAGGACTTCTTTCATGAACTTTGTCTAAGCCTTCCACTCCCCCCTGCAACAGGGGACGATGGGGAAAAAGGGAGGGGGAAAGGGGAGAAAAGGTGGAAAAAGGGGGTGAGAGCCCTTCAACTGAGCAGTTGAGGGGGTGGGACCCCCCAAAGCGAAGCACGGAGGGAGCTGCGGTTTGGCAGGATGATCGGAAAGGGGTGGGAGAGAAGGGAGAAGGGCTGGGATCCCCAAAACTGAGTGGGAGGGCAGTTGGGATGCCCAGACTAAGTGGGAGGGGCTGGGACCTCCCAGCTGAGCATGGGGTGTCTGGGGATCGGGGGGATGTTGGGAAAGAGGAGGGAGAGGGGGGAAGAAAGAGGGGGGACAGAAGGTAGAGGGGTCCCTTTGTGTCCCTCATCACATGAGGCTTGGAATGATTCCCTGGAGTTCGGGGGGGAGGGGGGGGGCAGATCCGCACTGGGGTGTCCCTGTCTATCGCTGGGGGTCTGATGGGGTGTTCCCCCCCACCCAACAGCCAGTGCTGAGGTGGCTGTGGGGCAGAGGGGGGTGGGAAAGGGGGATCTGGAGTGGCCCCCTGAGCATCCTGCCCAGTGCTGCAGGAACAGTGACACCAGCGAGGGCTGGCAAGCTTTGGGAAAGCTCCGACCTGTAGGAGCTGTCAGGGCTCCGGGGCACAGCCCAGGGGGGCCCAACAGAGAAACGGGGCTGGTCCCCAAGTGCAACTTGGGTGGGAACAAATGGTTTCCATCTGTCCCACTGAGAATTGGCACTGGGGAACAAACTGTCATCGCTCCGAGCAGCTACACTTTGCAGTGGCTGCTAAGTTTTTGGCACTACCAGGCACAGCTGGGAATGTGGGAGGGGATCTCCTTCCAGCTGAGATCCGGCAGCTTCGCAGCAGCCACCAGCACCACCCAGATCACCCAGAGGTGCTGGGAATGTGAAGGGATTGAGGACAAGCAGTGGATGAAGTACCTGGGACACAACTGCAGTTTTCACTATTATCTTGTTTATTTCCATGGGTGATTGCTTTGTCTGTGTGTGGGAGACCTGGAAGGTTGCCAAGTTGCTATAACTTCTCTACAATCTCTTCTGTGGGTTACCCCTGCGTTAGACACCAACAGTGGAATAATGTATGGTTTCCAGGATAAAGGACAGCCTTCTAATAATTTGTTCCACATTACTGGGATTAAAGGTGGTTGCATGTAAAGTTCGGGGCTCTGCAGTTCAATAGCTAATTTCATCGCTTCTCCTTTCAATATCCTGATTGCTTAAGAGTTATCCAGGATGAATCTCCATCCTGCCATGATCCATCATTAGTAAAATGGTCACTAAGACCTTCAGCAATGACTGAAACTAAAGTCTTACTAGCTCTCGGTGTTTGTTTTAAATGCCGAAGAGCATTTTGTACATATACATGATTAGTTAATCCTAAAAACTTCATGGCATCAACATCATCTGCTATCACAGAGTTCACCCCCTGCTCCATCAATCAAACCATCCACATTTGTGCTCATTCCCCAGGTTGTTGGGAATATTTAGACAAAAGATTTTTCATATCTTCTGGGGAGAAATCAACAACCTCATCCTGTGTCACTCGGTTACCCTGACTATCCACCACTGCCTTCCGCAATACAACAGGGGCTGCCCTTGCTTCCTGTGTCAACTCATCTGTTGTCGATGGCTTCCCTGTATTTTCTATAGAATTGTCCTCATCAGAATCATCACTACTACTCCATATGTTACCATCCCATTTCTCTGGGTCCCAGTCAGGGGAAGTGAGTACAGCACGCACCCATGGCCCCCGATCACTTCGTTCTATTTTTTTTTTGCCTATGCCGAATAGTTCTTAGGCATACTTTTCAGCTAAACTAACACATTCATCTTCTACCCTGTTCTTTTCAGTTTGAAGGTCAAGTAAAGCCTGGCATTGTACCAACTGAGTGGCTCTCACAGCACTCAACTGCTCCTGCAATTTGTTGTTCTTTTCTAATTCTTTTTGCAGTTAACTTATATGCAGTAAGCAGCGCACCCCCCCATACGTCTGGCATGTTCCAGACAACTGCTTGATTGAGTAGTAGGAATTTGTGTGAACTACTTCCAATATTGCAATACCTCCGTTGGGGTCTACTGTCCCCAATATCCAGGGGACATCTCTGTACATGTTTCCCATTTATTCCATAAGGTATTCCATGGTTCCTGCCCCCATTCTACTAATTGACAGGGAAGAGCAGTGGTTTCCTTGGGTTCTTTGCCGCCTGCGGCTGACCCTCCTAACCACTTCTTCATCTTAATCTACCAAACGTTCTCACTAACAGGTACAGTTTCAAGCTAAACACAACACCTATATACAAATCCCCAAAATGTTGCTCTCACACCACAAATGAATCTGACCTCACATACACATCCAATCTAGGATCTATGTATATACCAACCACCAAACACACACTCTATAATAGCTCCAAATGAGTCCTCAAAAAGACATATTTATGAGTAAAATAGCAACAAAACCTAACCCACCGAGTATCTGCTATGCTTTGATTAGCTCTACAACAAATACAATAGAAATTTAGAGTCCAATCTAACCTTATCTCCTGAATGCCTCCAAGTCCTAGGATATATTTTGTGCAGTTATTACACAGAGCTTGTACATATAATGAACAACTACAAAAGGGACAGATCTTCATTCTAGATCTAAAGCAGTATGATATATATACACAATTAATTGCTCAGAACAACCTCCCATATAAATAAAACCAAACAAAACATATGAAACACAAACACCGGCACACCTGGTGCCTACACAAACACACAGGGTCAACTGAACCCTGTGTTTCACTCAACACACCGGGCCGTAGCTTCACAGACTGTGCTCCCCACCTGAGAATCTCCCTCCTCACACAGTTCATTTGGAGACACAACTCTACAGGCTGTGCACTCCACCTGAAGATCCCCCCACCACTTTTGCAGGGATACAGCTTCATTGGCTGAGCACCCCACCAACGAATTTCCCCACAAAATACAGCTTTATTCTGCCATGTATCCTGCCGACTACGTCAATTTTCTGTACCAGATCGTTAGGATACGTGTCCATAACAAAGACAAGTACAACAGTGATTCAAACACTAACAAAACATCTTTTATTGCAGTGAGAATAAAAAAAAAACTACTAGTAAAGACAATCAAAAGCTAAAAAAAGAATACAAAAATACTACTTTATCAGTTGACCTTCACACAATAATATGAATAGCCTTTATTACAATATTAGCTAGTGAAAAGTGAATTAAAGGGATACAAAAAAAAAGGATATAAAACGTTTGCTTTCCCGGTTGCTTCCTACCAATAAACTGTGCTTACCTACACAGACAGACCAGGCCTACCAGGGTCTGCAGGGCTGGTCAGTGCCCATGCTTAGCAGGTGTCGCTGCGGAATTGCACAGTCTGGATGGAAGGATGAGAATTGCTCCACCCAGCAGTGCCGACACCCCATTTATCAGCTCTACATTACACTATGTTGCAATGCGGGAAGTCAGGGACGCTCAATATGAGTGTCAAGCAAGCTCCGTTTATTGATTATACATTACAGCTTATAGAGGATACATAATGAGATAATTAATATTCTGTAACCTAGCTCTACGATTGGTAACAGCCTTAAGAGTCAGATCCACCCTCAATCCTTGTTTATGGAAGTTCTCAGTTCCTTCTTTTCCCACAGTCTGGTGCCTCAGCAAGATAACCGCAAGATCTTGTTATTGCATAACGTTTATTGCCATGGCCAGCGTGACCTTGCTTGCACAGTAATCACACCAGCTGTGTTCTAACTCTGCCAAGTTCATGCTCGCTCAGTTCTTATGGGTCTACGTGCTTTGTCACATAGCCAACTCCCCACAACACTGCATAGGGCCAGGATGCAGGATAAGGTGGTGCTTGAGTGGCAGCCAAATAGCACCCATTCATCACCTCATGGCAACAGTCTGTGCGTGCTCCACTGTAGGGCAAGGGGAGAACGACCCCTGCCCACGTCATCCTACTCTCTCCATCACCTTCCTCACCCCTATGGACAACCTCTACCATTGTGTTCCAAGGGGATTTGTATCTGTCTTGCAGAGTGGAGCTAAGCCAAGGAGAAACTCAACTATGATAATAAGGAACATCCAGTTAACTTTGCTAAAGACACAATGGACCTTACATTAGCTTGTGCAATAGTTACATTGTACAATACTCTGGCTGGTTTCCATCCTAATATAATCACTTTCTCACCCCTCTTTGCTCCACTGATCATCTAAATCAAAAGTATTCCCCTTACGCACCTCGAAAGAAAGAACAAAAAGACACAGAATTACCTGTGACAAAAAGTGCCTGTCAGAACTGCAAAGACAGATTCCTCTGTGGGGAAGATTCTCCGCTTGGCCCTGCACACCCTTGTGCTGGGGGGAAAACTCAGCCTTTCTGCTTCCCTCTCCTAAGGGACTTTTCTTAGACATCCCTTTCCCCTATGGCCACATCAAAAGCCCTCCCGGCAATTTCCAAGCCTGTACCTGGCTCTCGTGCCCTCTCTGGCTCAGAGCCCTCAACTTACTTTGCAAGGAGCTGGGCCTTCAATCCACCTTCCAAAAACTGGTCCCTTCAGCTGGCTCAGAGGTTCTTGCAGTTGAATCAGGCCCTGCCCAAGGCCCTCCCATCAGGGGCTGGGCCCTGGAGGCAGGGGGAGATCCCTCCCCTGGCATGGCCATTCTTCCCCAGCCCTGTCTGGCCCAGCTTCCTCCCCCATGTACACTCACCCCTGGCACAGCCTGCACTGGGGCAGCATTTACTTCTTGAGCCCTTCAGAGCTGCCCCCATGGGGACACTTACATTTTCTGGGCCAGCACCAGAGCCAGCCCAGCCAGTCCTGCCCCTCATCCCCAGCCCAGCTCACTGACTCCAATTGCCCCTGGAACCCAAGAGCCAAAGGCGACACCCCCAGAGTGCAGCCCCACCCTCTGCAATGGGGCCCCAGGGGTTCCCTTTGCCAGGCAGCCCCTGCAAACCCTTGTCAGAGAGAAAATGGGGTGACTGAGTCCTGGATGCTTTTAGTAAAGAGCTCAAAACATTCCTTGGATAATGGAGGGAGGTGACTTTTTTATTCTTGACATTCCCAGTTCTCCATCTGGGGACAGGCTGTCCTCTAGGCTCCTGGAGGCCCAGGAGCCTTGGGGCCTGCCCAGCTTTCCTCCTCCCTGGGAGCTCCCAGTCCTCTCCTGACACCCTGTTGGCCCCAGGCCTTGCTGGCTCTGGGCTCACGGCCTGCTGGCACCATCCCACCAGCCTGACCCCCCCCTCCTTGCCCTCTCTCCAGCCGCTCCTGCCTTTTATGGCAAGGCACCATGTAAGGAAAACCCCGGTTATCAGCAATGGCACCTGTGTTGCGGGTGGGAGGGCAGGTGTGTCTGTTCTCTCCAAAGGCAAACTAAACCTGCCCGTTGAACCCAGCTCACCAGTAACTGGGATCCAAACACATTTGCCCCAGGACTGTGCAGCCTGTATGGCAAAGCCTGCACAGACACACTCTGAGCCTGCCCACTGCCAGGGCAATACCTTTGTTAGGATGCAAGCACAGTTTTGACGTGGGCAAACAAGCCCTTTGTGGCTGCTTTCACCTGTATTTGGTCTCCACCCAAAAATCTTTCAAAAGGCGACTTCTAAGGGTTCCGCTGAGGAAATGGGAGCAGCCAAGAGCTGCACCCGTGGGAAGAAAGTGGGACAGTACGAGAGCTCAACCTCTGGGGAGAAAGTGGGAGTCAAGGGCTGCACCAAGGGGAGGTAGATGGGAGAGTGCAAGAAGTTTCCCCATAAGACTCTGGGACGATGAGAAAGACCCAGAGCTATCACAAGGAGACATCAACAGATACCAAGTTTTCCAACGAGCAAGAACTGACCCACAAAGAAGTCAAGAGATACTGTTATAGGTAAAGTGAAACTGAGTTGAAATATAGTAATAAAATTTATTGAAGATTTATAGAAAAGGCAAATAAGCAAAACAGCATGCTGGGCGGCCGGGGAGACCCTTGCTCCACTCACAGTGTGCAAGCGCAGTAAGCAAAAACAGTAACTTTTATTTCTTTATCAGTCATTTGTTGTTCTTCCATTGGATCTGAGTTTGCAGGTCTGGTTCTGGTTGGCTTCCCTGCAGGCCCGTTTCAGTTGCTAGGTGCTTTCTCTTTTTTTTTAAGTCCATGAGGCCTAGTGTGTTTCTCCAGATGTCCCTCTTGGATACTCTGTATCATTCTCATTCTTCATTACTTTATGTGTGTGCTCTGAGACAATAAGCTTTTTAGAAAAGTAAGATACAGAATACTTCTTCAGCAAAGCACAATAATTTGTCTTTTCAGCTTAAGAACTGATTTAATTGGTTAATTAATCAGCTAATTAGTTATTTACTTAGTTATTTAGTTAATTAGTTAATTGGTTAATCATTTAAAAATGACAAATCAGTAATTACTAAGCCATTAATAAGAAAAAAATTACCTAGATAAATACCCAACAATAAAGTAATTAACTAATTAACAAATTAAGTATTTAATTAATTAACTAATTAAGAAATTAACTGATTAGTTACCTAATTAATTCCCTAATTACTGCTCCACATGGCAGCAAATTATCAATTCAGATGACCCACACCCCATTCCTCTCAGTACTAATTAATAACTCATTACTTAGCAATTAATTAGAAATTAATTAACTATTTAACTTTTTCACCTGCCCACAACAAATCCCACCGGTACACAAATACACCAGAATATGACAATTGTGCAACCCTAAGCCTAAGGCCTGACACCTAACCCTAACTCTAACCCCTAACCCTCCCCCTAACCCCTAACCCTTACCCTAAGCCTAACCCTTAACACCAAGCCTAAACCTAAGCCTAAGCCTAACTGTAACCCTAACCTGAACTCTGACCCTAACACAAATTGGTTATTGTGATTTGTAATTTTAACCTGCTCTTCTCATAGTAATTCGTCATTAGGGTTTTCAGGTGCTCTGTGATTGGTCTTGGAGGGTCCAGGCACTGGGGAAGGTCTTTTGGGCTGGGCCAGGTTAGGGCTAGGTTGTGGATTGGTCAGGTTTTGTCATTCAGTTTTTGGGAGGTCATTGGGTGAGGTGGGTTGGTTTTGGAAGGTTATTTGAGGGTCCTGGGTGTTGTTTGGGTTATTATTATGGTGCCTTTTTACATAGTTTCTTTTATTAAAAAAAAAAAAATTAAGTTACTATAATTCCCTAGTTGTCCCCAAAGGAGCAGCATTTCCACGGAGTTGTTTCTGTTGTAGTTCCGGTGTTTGTCAGCGGGTGGAACTGCTGGTCAGTCCTTTCCTTTGCAGTTCTCCTGTTTTGTCAGGGGGTGGCAGTGTTCAAGGTAACGTTTTGGTGCAGTTCTCGGTTTTGATCACTAGTGGGCAGTGCTGCTTTGTGATTTTTCCAGTTGATTTCAGCTGTAACTGTATGCATGTGTGCAAGAGTTGTTTTTGTAACTGGGTATGTTTTTCAGGTGTTTTAGGGTGTTATGTGCATCTCTGGGGGTTATTGAGGTGCTAATGAGGTGTTAACTAATTTGCATATCTGGTTATGTGTGATGCTGATTGGACTGCTAATGAGGTGTTAATTTGGTGGAAAATAATTGCATATTGTCACCATCTGTGGTGCAGAGCCAAGTGGTAATTAATTACATAATTAGTTGTTAAATGTGTAATAATTGGTGGTCCACGTGGAAAACATTACTTAGTTAATTTGAGTGAAAAAAAATAATTACCTGATTACTGGGAAAAAAATAATTAGTTAATTAGGTAAAAAATGTTAATTAGTTAATAGTGGGGAAGGCAAGTAATTATTAATTGGTTAATTAGTGAAAAGGCAATTAATCGAAAAACTAGTTAATTAATTAATTAGTGGGAAAACAGTTAATGGAAAAACTAATTTGTTAATTGGTTAATTTGTGGGGAAAATCTAATTAATTAATTAATTGGTTCGTTTGTAAAAAAACGTAACTAATGTCAGGTACAAATAAGTTAATTGGCTAATTTGTGGGGAAAAAGTAATTAATTAATAGAGAATACTAACTAGTTTATTAGTTAGTTGGTTGATTAGAGGAAAAAATTATTTAATTATTGTAATTAAGTAATTCATTAGTGGTCCCTGGAACAATTAATTACTTAATTAGTCTAACTAATTATATTGTAATTAATTGCTCATTATTTATGAGGTTGGGTTTTAATTGTTTTCTTTTTACTGCTCGGTGTCTGTTTCTGGGAACGTGGGAATTCTTATGGTGTGGGGAAAAAATTACTTCATTAGGTTAATTAAGTAATTTGAAATTAATTAGTAATTAATTAATTAGAAATTAAGTAATTAATTCGTGCTCCAGATGGGAGTTAGACGGCCACTTTCAGCACCACACTCCTGCAAGGGAACAATGGCAATTCCACCCAGGAAAGAAAGCCCTGAGCCCCTGTGCTTGTTTGAAGGTAAACCAGCAGGAGAAGTGAACCCAACGCAAAAGAGATTATAAATCAGAGTTACAATTTAATAAAAGTAATACAATAAATGCAATTATACAGCCAAACAATTGGTTTTTACTCCCAAACCCCAGATGTATAACCCAGTACCCTGGGGCACGAGCAGAGTGGTGTTTGTTGGCCCCTGTACTGAGCCGCACGTGGGCCCCAAGTCCAAAGGAAAAGCAAAACCTGCTGGTGAGTGGTGGTTTCAGCTCTGGTCTTCCTCTGTATCCAACCAGTGGTACCACAAGTCCCAAGATTATACACGCTAAGGTTCAGGTGGGAATGCCCAGCACCTCCCCCAGGGCGGGGAGTTCCTCAGTAGGTGATTGTGAGTCAGTGAGATATTTTTGGAATCCTTGATGGCCCATTAGCAGACATGACGCCTCAGGCTGGGCGTGGAGGTGCTAATGACTCCCCAGAGAGGAGTTGTCACACCTGAGTAATTGGTGTGAGGACAGGAACATCCTCCTATCTCACAGACTCCTTAACCCCCAGCTTACAGCCTGAAGGGTCAGGTGTGCTCTGGGCAGCTGCTCCAAATGGTCTATTGTTAACAGTTGCTGGGAAATGACATGGAGGGTGTACAATACACAGTTTGGGTTACACCCCACAGTGATGAACTGGTCCCAGCTGCTCTAACTAGGACACCCTCCGTCTCTCAAGTGCAGTTGAAGCGCCACTCTCAGCACTACCTGGACAACAAGAGCTTGCTGTGTGCACACCTTTGGTCTGGGAGGAATCTTCGTCCATCTTGAATTTTGGGAGTCAGATGGCCAATATCAGCACCGCGCTCCTGCAAGCCAACAACTGCTGTTTTACCCAGGAAAGAAAGCCCTCAGCCTCTATCTTTCAAGTGCAGTTGGTGCACCACTCTTGGCACTACCTGGGCAGCAGGAGCTTTCTGTGTGGGCACCTGGCTCAGGTGGCACCTTGAGTGGACACAACCCCTGCCGTGGTGTCCTCAGCGTGCTGGAAGGTCTTCTGACATTCCTGGTGGTTCCTCAGCAGGTGTTGGAGCAGGTGCTGAGGCAGCTGCAGCCCCTTTGCACCTCGGAGCAGCCATTCCTCCAGGAACTCTTCCAGCTGAGCCACGATGCTGAGGATTTGCAAGGTCTGGAGGTGAGTGGGAGGATGTATCCTCTCCAAGGCCGTTTTCCAGTCCTCCCTCCAACCTCAGCGGCCACAGCAGGGGGGCTGCTCACCTCTGTCAGGTGCCTGGGCTCTCCTGGACTCTCTAGTGGGGAACAATTAAAAGGAACTCAATTAAGATCTCCAGCAAAATCACGGTGTCTCTGAACATTCGACTCCATTCAAGCATTCAACAGAACTCCAACAAGTGAATAAAGAAATAAAACCAGACCTCAAATTTTCCTCCCCAAGGGAGAGCAGATAAATCATGATTTACATCAGATGGGATATTGGGAAGGAATTGTTCCCTGTGAGGGTGGGGAAACCCTGGCACAGGTTGCCCAAAGAAGCTGTGGCTGCTCCGTCCCTGGAAGTGTCCAAGGCCACGTTGGCACAACTTGGGATAGCGGAAGGTGTTCCTGCCCATGGTAGCAGCTCACAGAACATCTCTGCTCCTGCTCCAGAGAAGGGACCACAGGGTGGGGGCAGTGCCTGTGGGATGCAGGAACTCCCAGAAATGCTCAGCTCCTCACCTTGATCATGTTCCCTCTGTCTGGTGGCTCCTCCTGGCTCTCCCTGCTCCTGGCAAGGTTCCACCGGGGCTGGTGCCTGTTCCCCAGACACTTCTTGGGGCTCTCCTGGAGACCTGCAGGGTGCCTGGGTTAAACATCTCCATCCCCTTCAGCCCCTCCAGCTCCTTGGGAGACTGAAATGTCTCTTTTTATGCCTGATCTGATGCATGAATTGCCCTTTTCCTGATGGATTTTCCCCCTCCTACTCTTTTTCATTGCTCTTTTTTTTTATTTCCTTGGCTGTGCTTCTTATCCCTTTGGTATTTATTTACCGCTTAGCTCTAGCTCTTGAGGGCTGGGGGGTGAAAAATCCCAGGTGATAAGGGCATAAATCAGCAGAAAAACCTGCAAGAGACTAGAAAAACTGTTGCTTATTTTTAATGGTAAATTGCCATAAAAGAATATCCAGGGGAGGTGGGAGTGGCTTCCCCCCCCCTTCCCCCGCCAAAACCTGGCCTTTTAAAATTAAAAGCATTCACCCGGAAATTCACTTTTCAAACATTACCACTTTTTACCACACTGTTTTCACTGGGTGCTTGACTCAAGTGGAAAAGTTAAAAAAAAAACCCTTTAAAATATGCATTTAAAACCCATTATTTCACTCCCTGAAAGAAACCAGTGGAGAAACAGCCAGATTATTTTCTAATTAATTCTAAAAATCAGCATCATTTCACTCTCCCAGAGGTCCTGGGTGAGTCAGGTCAGGTCTCCATCTCTCATAACAGCCGGAAGATCTTTATTTGAGCCACTACCTGCAGGGATTTTACCTTTGGGAAGGATTTGTCAGTGCCCTCCATGCAGAGCAGAGGTGACAGCCAGCCTCACTCGTGACCTCAGCCTTGCTAAAACCATGGAGAAAACTCATGAGCTCCTTCAGAACCTTTTTCCCACTCTTATGCAATGGATGATGAAAATTTCCCCCGACTGGGAAGTGGCAAAACCAGAAGGAAAAGAAAAGGATTTTACAAGCCTGGAAATGTTTGTGTGGAAAGGGGAATTGGAACAGGAGAAAAGACTTAATTATTGGCTCACAATTAATTATAAACAGCTTGAGGTTTGCCATCTAAACTCTCCCATAACACTGAAACGAGGCAATAAATCAGCAGGTGGTGTGTTTTAGAAGCATTTTGCCATAAATAATCCTTTATGAGGGCAGGGAATCAATCCCAAAAATTCAGTGCCACAATAAGCAGCAGAAAAGAAGTTGTACAGAGAGCCTGGGATATTTTAAAACAGGGGTGAGGGAAATTATCAGGCACAGCCTGGGCTCCCATCCATCCAGGATCACCCCACGGAGCAGCTGGGAAGGGGGAGGAAACATCAGGAAAGACCTTGGATGAAGTTCCTGCAGAGCTTCAGTAAAGCCAAGCTTTCCCTGCGGAACAGCCCCAGAGCAGCCAGTTTTGCAGGAAATATTCCAGCAGAAGGCTCTGAAGGTCTCTGGGAGAGACTCTCAGCACTCCCAGCACCGGTGGCTGCCAAGCTCCTGCAGCAGAAGGACACCCTGGTGCTGTTGGCCCCATCCAGAAGAGCTGGAGATGGAGTTTGACTGTGTCCTCTAGCTGAGCAGAGGTCACCTTCTCCTCCAGAGGGAGGGCTGTGATGTTCACCCTCCTGCTTTGCCCCCGGGTTTTCCAGACAGGGGCAGGCAGAGCTCAGCCAGTGCCCAGGAGCCCTGGGACAGGTGCCTCTCTGGGTACAATCTTCTAAAAATTCCCCTAATCTCCCACCAATCTCACTCTGCAGAGGTGGAGGGGGCTGTTATTTAATGTTCTATTCACATCAGTGATGGGCTGAACAGCTCAAACCCAGCCTGGGGCTTCCTGCCTGGCCTGGCCCTCTTCCCACCTCATGGAGCAGAGCAGGGCCTAGCATCAGCAAAGCTCAGCTCATCCTGCCTGTGGCAGCCACCCCAGATTATTTTGATCAAAAAGATGGCACTTTTGGATGATCTATGATGGTGCAGTGATAGGTTTGCAGCCTCCAAGGTGTCCTTCTGCCCGTGCAACGGGTTTCCCAGACAGTGAATTTGCTCCTGGGATTTAATTCCTCTTGTTTTATAGGTATTCAGCACAAAGTACTGAAAGGAAATCACTGCTTTAACGTTTACCAGAAGGGGATGGGACAGCCTGTCTGCCACATGTGCCCCACATCACCTTGTTTTTATTTTAACAAGTTTATCTTCACAAGTGGTCCAGTGGAAGGTGTCCCTTCCCGTGGCAGGGGGTGCAACTGGATGTGTTTCAGGTCTCTTCCAACCCGAACCATCCTGGGATAAAGGGCCTCTTTAACAGGCATCTCCAATACTCTTCCTTTTAATGACTTTGCTCCTGAGAAGACAAACCTGGATGCTTTTCCTTTCTGCTCCAAGTCCTTTGCTCCAAGCCCATCAATCACTCTGCAAGTGGAAACCTCTTTATCCCCGGCACAATCTTTGTGATTTCCTGCTGTTTAAATAAAAGCAATCACCCCTCTCCAGGAAATGGGGCTTGATCACATTATCTTATAAAGCACAGATTGGAGTTGGCTTCCCCACTGCTAATTCCCTAGGCTGACTTGCTGAAAGTGCATTCATTGCCTCTTATCGGGAATTCCTATTTTTAAGCAGAAAAAAGCACTTTTGCCCGTGAAAAGCTGTATTCAGGAATGGAGGAAAGGGATGGAGGAGAGAAATATTTCTTTTAACTATTTGTTTCGCCTGATGTGGCAGGTGAGGCAAAGCATGTGCCCCTCTGTGCCACGCTGAGTGGTCAGAGAATCATGGAATGGTTTGGGTGGGAAGTTCATCTCATCCAGCCCCTGCCATGGGCAGGGACACCTTCCGCTATCCCAAGTTGTTCCAACCTGGTCTTGGACACGTCCAGGGATCCAGGAGCAGCCACAGCTTCTCTGGGCAACCTGTGCTAGGGCCTCACCACCCTCACAGCCAGGAATTTCTTCCCAGTGTCCCACCTAACCCTGCCCTCTGCCAGCTTAAAGCCATTTGGGTACCATTTGGACTATTGAGGTGAGATTTTCCTCCTTTTTTTTTCCAGGACTGCTGTGCTCCCTTGCAAGTACTTGTACCCTGCTAGCACTGCTCATCCTTGTTCCATCCCATGGTCCTGAGGGGCCCTGTTTTCCTGGTGCACGTGGCTGAGGTGTCTTTGCCAAGCGGCACTGGGCAGGAGGAGCTGGAAGGGGTGGTGGGTACACTGAGATGGACTGCACACCCAGAAATGGGATTCACCAGCCCCATTCCCTTTCCTAGGTCCCATCTCTTCCCTGGGTCCCATCCTCTGGCTCAGGGTCTGGACACAAGTGATGAAGGAGGTGCAGAGCTGGAAGGAGCCCAGTGATGACTCTGATGGACTAAACACACCGTGCAAAGTGGTTTCTGACATTCAAGCCTGGCCAAGGTGGCATGGAACTTTCCATTACAGTCCTTTGTTTTGCTGAAGGAAAATGTGACTTCTGGGCAATAAAAAAGTTCCAGAGAAGACAGATCAGTTTCTCTTTTTATCTCCAGAAACACCTGACTGGAATATTTTGAGTCAGATGCAACGATTTCCGTGGAAATTATCCCCTTGGGACAGCACAGCCCCAAATGCAGCTCACTGTGAAATCATTCTGCAAATATTGCTACAAATGCCCCCCTGTCTTCAGGGACAGGTTTGGTGCCTTCTCTTCACAGGGAAAAGTGTCTGAGGAACCTGTGAGAAGCCCTGATTGTGTGAAATATGGACCAGGCTTTACAGAGTGATAAAATCACTGGGTGGTTTGGGGTGGGAGGGATGGAAAACTCACCTTGTTCCACCCTCTACCATGGGCAGGGACACCTTCCACCAGCACAGGTTGCTCCAAGCTCCATCTAACCCGGCCTTGGACACTTCCAGGGATAGGGAGAAATGAGGAAATTATAAGGTTTTCCTGGAGCCTTCTCCAGGCTGAACAACCCCAAGCCTGTCCTGACTGGAGAGGAGCTCCAGCTCTCAGAGCAAGAGAAGAGAAAGCTTGGTGGATTTTTCCAGGAGATAATAGTGGGGTGGGAACTCCGGAACAGGTCAGGAAGACTTCGAGAGCCAGGGAGAAGGGAGGTGACAACAGCTTAAGGGTGATTGTGCTTTGTTAACCAGGCAGTGCCATGTCCCACAGCTCCTCCAAACACAAGCTCAACCGTCCATGTGGCATTACCGAGCCCTGCATAGGGAAGGTGACCAAAAGCTACAACTCTGAGGAACAGCTAAACAAAATTGGGGAATTTGTGGAGCCAAGGGTCACACAGACACTGCCTGACATAAAGCAGAGTTGGCTTTTTCACGTCCTGCCAACCCCAGACCCAGCCCATGGAGGAGAGAGTAACTCATGGCACAAAATCCAGGGAAAACACCTGTGGTGGAGAGTGATTAACAAATTCCCTGCCAGTAAATCCCAAAGGTCATATTTGCAGATCACTCACCTCCTTTTCTTCTTCCCAACAAGGAGGTTTTGGCTTGTCCAAAGAAGGCTTTGATTTCCTGCTCGTAGAGCCTGCCGAGTTTCTGGGCACAGACCTGTAAGGGACAGAAAGGACCAGGGGAAAGCGAAAGGTCCAAATTTTAGCATTTCAGACCTTTTCCTTCAATGCAACATCTGCCACTGAGTGCCAGGCTGTTTCTCCCAAGCACAGAGGTCCAACATGTTGTGGCCAAGTTGGCCAGACACTCTCCCAGAAGGGCCAAATGCTCGTTGGGGCAGGAATTTGGTGAGACCAAGCCCTCACCAGGAATTCACCAGTCGGACCAATCTGTTCCTGGTGGATAAAATATTCGTTTGTTCAGTATTTCAGCCATACTTTGGGGAGGTCACAGAGCAGAGCTGGGTTGCTGTTCCTCAGCCAGGACATGAGGGGGGTGTAGGCCAGCAACTCCTTGTGATGGAGTCCATGGCTTGGTGCAGACAACTTGTCAACAGGCTGCCCAAGAGCAGGGACCTGGGAATTGCCATAAAACAGCATAAACAGCAGAGAGAGTCAAATAAAACAGCCCTGAAAAACTTCCCAATTCTCCTGGAATTTCCAGCTCTGAAAAGTCAGAATTTCTGAATTTCCAGGTTTGAGAAGCAAATTCCAAGCTGAAGCAGGGCAGGCATGACCACTTGGAGCTCGAGTTTGAATCCCATTATCTGGGAACAATTCTAAGCTGGCCCAGCAGTAACATAGGGGATAATCCAGATAAGCACCTTGGGCAGGAGAAGACACAGTAGGAAAGCTCCTTGCGGAAGAACATGCTGGAAATCCTCCCTCAGAGCACTGGGAGGTGGTTGGGGGGGGATGTTGGGATTCCATTGATAGGAGGGATTTGCCAGGGTCTGGAAATGCTGGGACACCACACCACGGACAGAGTCGTGTGGAGCTCAGAAGGTTCAGGGCAGGTCCAAGTGGAGCAGTTTGTCCAGCCAAGGTCTGAAAATCTCCAAGGATGGAAATCCCACAGTTCCCTCCCGGTTTCCAGCCTTGCTTGAAGGAAAACATGGAAGACTTAAGGAAATAACCCTGAGGATTTGGGAGTTGCTCCTTTTCATGAAAGGAAATCCAGGAGAGTCAAATTTTCCTTTCAGGTTTCTGCCCACAGGGATATTGTCCATCACATCAAGTACTGAGGAATAAAAGAGAGGATATTCTGGTATGGAGGTAAAAAAGAGGATATAATGGTATCAAAGGAAAAGGAGAGGATATCAGGGTATTGAGGGAAAAGGAGAGAATATCATGGAACAGAGGGGAAAAAAAGAGAGAATCTCATGGACTGGAGGGAAAGAACAGAGGATCTCATGGCCTGGACAGGATGAGCTGTGGGCTGCAGCCCCACATCACTCACACTCTGGGAAATAGGACAGGAGTAAGTCCTGCCCTAAATACCAGCACCCAAAAGCCAATGAAGGAGGATCTGCTGTAGTCTCGAGTAAATCCAGCCCGGGAGGGAGCTGAAACTCAAAAAACCTAAAATTGCAGAGCATCCCTCAGTCCCACCTCGGCCAAGAACACACACCCAGCCTCACCACCAGGAAAACTCGGAATTTCATGCCAGGAGCACATCCCTGGACACCAGCAGGTTTCCAACAACTCCCACACACTGCTCCAATGAATTATTGTTTTTCCAAGCTTGAGGACAGACAACTGAGCTGCCGCAGAAGACCGCAATGTCTAAATATGCCTTTCCACCACCCTGTCTGAGCTGTAAGAGGTGTTGTACAACCCTGGTACACTGTGCTGCCATATATCCATGTATTTAGAGGAATTGGGGATGTGCTTGGCAGAAGTTTGACTCAACTCTAATGGAAACTGGACCAGGCAGTGTCCCAGCCCAGCAGAAGGTGCCTGCTGTCCATGAATGGCCCAGCTTGGCTGTTCACAGCAGGAATTGGATTCCTCCAGGAATGGAGCCAATTCAGGCTGGGAGAGCTGGGAGGGTTCCCCTGGAGAAGAGAAGTATCCAGGGAGACCTGAGAGCCCCTTGCAGGGCCTAAAGGGACTCCAGGAGAGCTGGAGAGGGACTGGGGACAAGGCATGGAGGGACAGGAAACAGGGAATGGATTCCCACTGCCAGAGGGCAGGGATGGATGGGATATTGGGAAGCAATTGTTCCCTGGGAGGGTGGTGAGGCCCTGGCACAGGTTGGGCAGAGAAGCTGTGGCTGCCCCATCCCTGGAAGTGTCCAAGACCTGGTTGGAACAACCTGATCTGTGGAAGGTGTCCCTGCCTGTGGCAGGGGGTGGAATGAGATGGGCTTTAAGGTCCCTTCCAAGCCAAACTATTCCAGGATTCCAAGATCTCCAGAATAAAGCCCACCCTCCAATCCTGTTTTCCCAGCTCCCAGCTCTGGTTGTCACTGTCAACCTGCCCCGCCGGGTGCCTCCAGGTCTGTGCTGCTGCTAAGCTTCCCAAATCCAAGCCTTCTCTTTCTTTCCTGTTTTTCCCAGGCAGCTCAGTGATCCTGGGAACTGATTCCTGGGAGCATCCCCACCGGCATCAGTGGCTCAGGGCCACCAGCAGAGGCTGGGATGCTGGAATGGTGCAGCGAGTGCAGCACAGGCTGGGGGTGTCCCTGCTCTCCACTTCCCCTGCTGGATGGGGGTGTTCATGCAGTCAGACAAAGCCTCAGCTGCAGCACTGCAGGACCTCACTCCAGCAGGGCTGGAAAGATCTGCCCTGCTCAGGACATCCCAGTGCTCCTTGCTGAGGTCCAGGCGGGTCTAAAAGCAAAGCCAGAAGAGAGCAGGATCAAGGACAACCAGGTTTTCAGCCCCCACGAAAAGGTGCTGGCTTGAAACGGCCAAGTGCTCCCCTCAGCTGCCTCAGTAGGTCCACACTGCTCCATCTCCATCCAACCCAAAGTTTTGCACAGGAAAAACTGCAATGGTGGCCAAGGACACCCTGGCAAACCTCAGCCTGAGTTTCTGAGGGGCTGGAAGCTTTGGGATCACTACTGGCAGCAGGGTGGTGGGGAGGAGAAAGGAAAAGCTCAGGGTGCTGCAGCTCGAGAAATGAGAAGGTCAGTGGCACAGAGGTCACCATAAGCTGTGGAACTGGGGATTAGCTGTGCTGTCCCCGCACAGTTCTTGCATTTATGGTGTGGTATGTTGGTAAATAATTTGCTTTCCCATATTCCAAGAGGTCCTCAGGAGTTTTTCCACTGGCTATGCTGTCCCCTGGGACCTCAGGGGAGAGGTCCTGACCCTCCAGCAGGAGTTGGGATGGGCTGTTGGCACAAAGGCCACAGCTGGTGGCACACACTGAATGGACACATTGCCTTCTAGAGTGGGGAAAGAAGGAAAAGAGAGAGAAAAGGAAAGGGGAAAATCCCATCAGTGGGAAGTAGGAAGAGAATCAGTAGGGTCTTTGGACAAACAGGGTAGCAGGAAGTCCCTGGAGTGCTTTCCCATAAATGTATAGTTTTTTTCAGGAAGAAGTTCTTTACAAAAGAGTGATCAGACACTGGAATGGGCTGCCCAGGGAGGTGGTAGAGTCACCGTCCCTGGAGGAGTTTAAGGACAGACTGAATGTGGCACTCGGAGCCATGGTTTGGGTGACAAGATGGAGTTTGATCAAGGGTTGGACTCGATGATCTCAGAGGTCTTTTCCAACCTCGATGATCCCGTGATTCTGTTTGCCTCAGGACACTCCAAGTCCCTTCTGCCTGCGGGGTTATCAGTGCTGGTGGGAGCAGGTTGGACCCAGGCTGGGTGTGGCAAGTTCTGCCTCTAATTGCTCATTAGTTGCTGCACTTGTGCATTCCCAGGTAATGATTATTGGCTGTTCAATTATTATTTGGCTTTGTCATTCCTAATCCTGCTCAGCAAAAGGACTTTGAGAGACCCCTGTGGTGGTGAGGGGGCTGCACATCCCCTGGACTGGTCTACCTGGAGTCCATCCAGGCCATTTGTCCATCAAGACAACACAGTCCCTCATTTCTAGGCCAGGGAAGCTCTGTCTTTGCAGACAGATCATTGTTTTCAGTGTTTGAGGTCACTGAAATTTGTTTTCTGACAGATCCAAGAGAAATGTCTCCACCAATCCCCATGCCGTGAGGAGCAGGATCTCATCCATCAGCCTGCTCCTGTTGGAGATGATGCCATGCAGCAGGGAGTTTTCCCAGTGGATGTGGTCCATCTGCTGTTTCCCACTTCCCAGGACCTCATCATAGACCTGCAAGGTCTCCTCCACCCTGGCCACTTCTGCCAGGGCCTCGTCGATGGAGCTCCTCAGCTGTGTCACCTGCTGCTCGGAGGAGATGATGGCCTGGGGGATGGAGAACAGAGGGATCCAGGGCTTAGAAGCGACTGATGGACTCAGCTCAGAGTAAAATCAGAGAACCTGGAATGGTTTGGGCTGGAAGGACCTCAAAGCTCATCTCATTCCACCTTCTGCCATGGGCAAGGACACCTTTTGCTATCCCAGGTTGCTCCAGCCTGGCCATGGACACTTCCAGGGCTGGGGCAGCCACAACTGCTCTGGGCAACCTGTGGCAGGGCCTCCTTGTAAGGAAACACCCCAGCTTTGAGGGGGTGTCTCCAGCACTTCTCTGCATCCCATGGCCATGCCAAGGGCCTGTCTCAGCCCATTTAGCACAGCTCAGGGCACTGCCAGGGTGCCTCCCAGCTGCTCTGGCAGTGCAATTAATAACGATTAAATCACGCCCGAGACATGCCCTGAAGGCACAGTTTGCCTAAGGAGGGCTCAGGAGCTTGGGATGGATACTTGTTTGGATGGCTGGTGGAGATCAGCAGCGTGTTAATCAGTGCTGACAAGCTCTGCTAGAGATTCCACACTTCCAAATGTTAATTGTATCATTTGCAGGGCCTGCATCCTAGGAAAGAAAACAATCAATAGGCACGGGCCTGGCAGGCCTGAGCTTTCCAGGCTGCTGCGTTTCTCTCCATTAATAAAGCTTTTAAAGACGTTTGTTTGCTCCGATAATTCAATTTTTTGATGTCTTTTTCTTTAAATGAAGAAGAACATCAGAAGCAGCTGCACCCCCAACCTGGCCCATGCTCAGCTCACAGAGGGAAGGAAGAGAAGCAAAGAAGAACAAAGAGCAGCATCTTGACAAACCAGGAGGGGTTGTTGTGGCTTGGACAGACAATCCTGTGCTCTGGATTAGGGATGTGTCTGGAAGCACAATCCATGCTGGGCATATCCAATCCTTGTGTTAAGAACTCTTTTCAAGCTCCACCTGCACTGCTGGTCAGGATGAAGATGAGCTGGAAGCTCCAGCTCTAGAAAAAGGCTTTGGGTTGGAGGGACATTAAAGCCCATCCAGTCCTGCCCCCTGCCATGGGCAGGGACACCTTCTACTAGCCCAGGTTTCTCCAAGCCCTGTCCAGCTTGGCCTTGGACACTTTCAGGGATAGGGAACATTCTCTGAGTAACCTGTGCCAGGGCCTCCCCACCCTCACAGCCAGGAATTCCTTCCCAATCTCCCATCTTTTCCTGTCTTCTGGCACTGGGAAGCCATTCCCTGTGTCCTGTCCCTCCATGCCTTGTCCCCAGTCCCTCTCCAGCTCTCCTGGAGCCCCTTTAGGCCCTGCAAGGGGCTCTCAGGTCTCCCTGGAGCCTTCTCTTCTCCAGGTGACCCCCCCAGCTGTCCCAGCCTGTCCAGTGCACAGAACTCAGCTCCAATAGCACCAAGGATGCTCAGCTAAACATTCCCAACCTGCCTCCCCAGTCTGGCCCCACTCCTGGGCTGCTGCTTTCCAGCAGATCCCAGGACCTCCAGCTCTGTCCAGAACTTCAGATTGTATTAAATGTTCTTAAATCAGAGCCATAACCCCCTCCCCCTAGACCTGTCCCTGCCCTGCCTTCAGATGGTCCTATTAGGAGCATTAGGATTCACGGCCCCATGGTGGGGGTGCCCTGAGTGAAGCATCACCAGTGTCACCGACAGGGCAGGGCTGGTGGAAGGGGCTCTCCAGAGGATCCCTGCTCCTGGAAAAGTAATATACTCCAGCTGCAGAGCTGCTGGGAGCTGCCTGTGGTTCCCCAGGTGCCAGGATCCTGAAATTACACAGGAATACCAATGTACAAATCAGTGCCATCCTTCCCCCTGGAGCAGAGAAGAAGTCTCTTGCTGTTGCTGTGGTGAGTTTTGAGAGCCCCAGATGAGGTGGGTGATTTATATAGTGAGAGGAGGCCAAGGTGTCATCACTGGGATGTGGGGGAAAGCATTTAAATAGATGCATGTGCCAGTCCAACTTGATGGTATTAATAACACTTAATATTGCAGATTAGGCTCAGAAATAGAAACGTCTCACTGATTAATTTCTATTAGAGATAAATCACATTTTTTTCATTAGGAGGCATTAAAATAATGTATTCAACAGCTGCTTTCATCTCAAATAGCTTAATAGAGATGTATTGGCTGCTCTCACAGGGTATTTTACTGGGAAACAAAGTGCCTGTAGGACTTGCCAGGTGCTGGTAGAAACAGACCTCAGGAGTTTGGTCTTCCAGATTAACTGCTAAGTTCCCAACTGTAATAAGTCACATATTGGGAATACAGCAAACACTGGAGTTAAAGGAGGTTGGATTTAGGGCTTGTGGTTTCTTGTGTGCTTTAGGATATTTCCTTTGGCTTATTTTTTTTTCCTCTCTTCTCTTTGGTTCCCTCCCCATAAAATGCCAGCACCAGGTATTTTAGCATAAGATAAATGCTTGAAGCAGCTTTCTTTTTTCTTTTTTTTTTTTTTTCCTCCAGCACTCAAAAGAATTTTGCAGAAACGCAGTAAAACATATATGGAGTCAATAAAGCCTACTAGTCATAGAATTCCAGAATGGTTTGCGTTGGGAGGACCTTAAAGCTCATTTCATTCTACCCCCTGCCATGGGCAGGGACACCTTCCACTATCCCGGGCTGGAGCAACTTGGGATAGTGGAAGGCATCCCTGCCCATGGCAGGGGGTTGGAACTCCATGGTCCTTAAGATGCCTTCCAACCCTAGTCCCTCTGTGATTCTATGAAATACACAGATAATCATGTATTGTGAAGTAAAATATATTTTTATATCTGCACATATCTTTATTTCTTGGAGGGGAGACGTCATCAGGCAGCCACTCACCCCTTTCCTGGCATCACCAACACTTTACTCCCCTCCCCAGCCCAGGGTGCAGAGAGGATCTCTGTAAATAAGACGAATTGTCTATTTTTCTTCCCAGCCTGCACTGTGTCACCATGGCCACCGGATAAGTCGGGTGCCTGTGTCTCCAAATACCCTAAACACGGATTCTCCTCACTGATTCCCTCTCCCTGGTCCCCCTCTCCCACTATTCATACCCACAATTTGAAGTGGCTTCACCTCTCATTGATGATGCAAAAAGCCACTGTGAGTGTGACAAGGGAATGATTCACCTTCCAGTGCACACAAAGGTGACAGCTCTGCCCAGGAACCGGTGGCTCAGCTTCCACAAGCACCTGAGAAATGTTTCCTTCTCCTCAGTGCTGCTGGTGTTCCACTTGTACACCTTGTCAAACTGCAGGTCAGAGTCCACCAGCAGTTAGACACCACTGGCCACACCAGGGATACCCAGCACAGGTTTGCAGCACCTTTGAGAGGCACTTGGCAAATTATCATAAGAGCTCTGAGACTGAAGGGTGAACAGCAGTTCTGGCCACAGGAATGGACGTGGGGACACCCAGAGTGGCTCAGCCTGAGCAGTCAGCCAGTCCTGACCCATCACACTCATTTAATTTTGGATTATATTAAGTCCTTCACCTTCCACTGTGGTTTTGGGGGATGGATGATGAGTTTTGACAGTGGCCAGTGGCAGATGTTTGGGATAAAAAGCATTCAAAGGGTGCCTTCAGGATTCCCTGGCAGCCTCCAGCAGCCCGTGATCCAGCAGCTCACTGAGCTGGAGGTTGGATCTACAGCCCTGTGTTTAACAGCCCTTGAAGGACTTGCTGTCCCTGGTTTCCTCTGATGGTTTTTGGAATTTATGCAGTGTTGGCACCTCCAGCATCCTCTGGCAATGAGCTCTGTGGTGCAATGATGTGCTGAGTGAGGCAGTGTGATCAGCTGGAGTTGAGAATTTGAGGTGAGTCCAAAACTCACCCAGCCCTCACTGCAGATATTCTCTCTGAAATCCTCAAAATCTCAAGCCTCTCTTCACTCCGAGGTTGGGAACACCCAGAGAAAGGCCAGGACCAGGTTTTCACAAGCTCAAATCCCTGTGGCAGCAGTGTGGTGTCACTTGTGCTTCACCTGGCATCACCCTGCAGGGAAGGTCACCTGAGATAACAGGAGCATGGATGGGGGGAAAAAAAGCACGAGTGGCATTTCCCAAGTTGTTTTCATCCCTCTAAAAAGCTCATCTCATCCCTCCCTTGCTGTGGGCAGGGACACTTTCCACTAGCCCAGGTTGCTCCAACCTGGCCTTGGACATTTCCAGGGATGGGACAGCACAGCTTCTCTGGGCAACCTGTGCCAGGGCCTGCCCACCCTCACAGGGAAGTGAAGTCTGAAAACAACATGTTCCTTCTCTGTTGTTTTTTTCTACCAGTTTGTCTTTTACTTTTTAATCTCCTTCCAGCTCTATTTCATTTTTCTCCTGTTTTCTATCTCTCCAGACTGCTACTTTTCCTTCTGCAGGGCTTATTTTTGGCCCAGCTGAAATCTCAAGCCTCTCTTCACTCCGAGGTTGGGAACACCCAGAGAAAGGCCAGGACCAGGTTTTCACAAGCTCAAATCCCTGTGGCAGCAGTGTTGTGTCACTCATGCTTCGCCTGCCATCACCCTTCAGGGAAGGTCACCTGAGATAACAGGAGCGTGGACTGGGAGCAAAAAGCATCTGTGGCATTTCCCAAGTTGTTTTCATCCCTAGAAATGTCAATATGTTTACATCTACCTATGCCCAGAGGATTGTCTCATGAAGAGGGGACTCCAGCCACAGGAGACTTGTTTTGTTTTTGGTTTCTTTCCACTAGATAAGTGAAAAAAATGATGGGGTTTGCTGAATTCAGAATATCCCACAGCAGGAAATTCCTTCCTGCACCATCCCATGAGCTCTGCAGCACAGCCTGATCCTTCTGGAGAACTTAGAGGCCTTAAACTTATGATTATTGACACTGAGCATCATCACAGACAGGGAGTTTCTGAGTCCTACAACATTATGGGTTGTTTCCAAGACACCTTGAATTAATCCATCAAACGCCCACATTGCTTCAGAGGGATGGAGCAGAGCAGGGATGTCTGGGGGAGGAACTGATGGTCCCTCGGTTTATAACAGTGCCTTGTGAGGAGCTGTTAAAGCAGGGAGGCATTAATTAATCACCCCATCAATATTCAGACTGGTTTGGGCAGGGCACTGTAGCTTTAGGCACAGCTGCACTTGCAGTGTCAGGGTTTGCAGTGCCAGGGAAACTCCTTTGATTTCAGCTGCTGAGTGGATCCTATTTTAGGAATGAGAGGGAACAGTTCTGGCTTTCCATCTTCAAGAACGACAAGTTCAGCCTGGAAGGGGCTCCAGGGAAGAAAGAAGTCAGGGAATCACAGATTGATAGGATTGTTGGGGTTGGAAGGGACCTTTAAGAGCATCTAAAGGGACCTTAAAGATCATCCCATTCCACCCTGTGGGCAGGGACACCTTCCACCAGCCCAGGTTGCTCCAAGCCCCATCCAGCCTGGCCTTGGACACTTCCAGGGATGGGGCAGACACAGCTTCTCTGGGTAACCTGTGCCAGGGGCTTCCCACCCTCCCCAGGAAGAATTCCTTCCCACTATCCCATTTCAACCTGTTCTCTGTCCCTTTAAAACCAATCCCCCTTGTGCTGTCACCAGAGAAGGGGACTGGGAGATCAGCCCTCAGCCTGCCAAGAGGGAACAATAAAAGGGGAGGTGACTGCAGTCCAAAAATACATCTGCAAGGGCAAAGAGCTCTGTAACCCGAAGGACAGGCAGGACACACCAGGGAGGATGTAGCAGGAATGCAGGATGAGAGGGATCAGGACGTTTTAGCCACCAGGAGAGCCAAGTTCTCTATTTGCCTCCCAGCAGAAGAGGGTTCAAAAATTCTTTCAGATACAGTTAACCCCACTGGGATGGCAAATGGAAGGGAAAAAGGGACTGAAAATCCTGCAAGTATCTTTTAATCTGAATTCCTCGGGAGCCAAAGCAGTTGGGAGCTCAGGCTGGTGAGAGCACCTATCTCCTCGTGTACAGTGTGAGACAAGGAGATACCAGCTCTGGAGATACCAAGGAGAGCTATCAGGGAGATACCAGTTCTGCCCATAGGATCAAGATGCCCTGCAAAGCTGCATTTGATTTGATTTTCCTTCCAGCCACGCTGTGCAGATGTACTTTATATGTCCTGGATGTAGAACTAGAAAGCTGCTCTTTCCTTCATTTATTTCTGTGTATGTGAAACCCTAGGCGTGTTGCCAAAGCCCCTGGAACTTTCATATTAATAAAAAAACTAATTATAATTACTTTAACGACCCTCTGCCAGCCTCAGCAGCAGAAAGGGAATATCTTGTCCATGCTGTCTTGCTCTAAAACTTAATGTCACCCTAAAGGCACAGATGCTAGCCCTCCATAATCCTTCTTTCAGCAAATGCCTCTATCTAATCTGTAAATACCCCTTGCAAATGTCTCTAAAGAAGCTTTGGTCAACATGGACCAACAGATGGGCCTGACTGTGTCCTGCCAGTGCACCTTCACCAGGGTGGGCAGGCCCTGGCACAGGTTGCCCAGAGAAGCTGTGGCTGCCCCAGCCCTGGAAGTGTCCAAGGCCAGGTTGGACGAGGTTTGGAGCAACCTGGGCTAATGGGACACCTGCCCATGGCAGGGGTGGAACTGGATGGGCTTTAAGGTCCTTCCAACCCAAACCATGACAAGACTAGAGGAGACCTGACAAGAGGAGAGCTTTGCAACCCAACTGTCCAGCCTCTGAGGGCTGCTGCAAAGACCTCCAGGAGATCTGGGGAATAGGCCTGTCCACTGGATTTGATGGAAGCTGTGCCCATGCAGCAATGTGAAATCATGGAATCATTAAGGCTGGAGAAGAACTCCAAGACCATCAAGTCCAACCTCTGATGGAATACCACCAAGCCATGGTCAGGTATTTGGCCAGGTCAGGTATTTGACCAGCCTGACATTCCCTAACTTGGAGCTGGATGACTCAGAAGGGATGGAAATCCCTCCAGCCTCAGCATCTCCCTGGAAGGGCTGAGGGAAACCAAAGTCCAACAGCAGTGATGCAGGATGGAAGAACCACCCAGGGAAGGACATCATCTCCCCATGCTCCAGGAAACAGCTTTGAGGGAGGGCAGAGGGCTTTGCATGGTTTTAAACCAAGGTGGATGTTTCCTCAAAATTAGAGTCTGCCAGGCTGGGACAGCACTGTGTGGGAAATCTCACCCTTCACGGCTCCTCCTGGGCTGAGCACCAGAGCACCTGGATTCCCCTATGGATCCTGGCCAGAAGGAAAGCCAGTCCTGCCTGCTGGAGGCTCTTGCCATCCACCAGCCTGAGCTCTGCCAGAGGCCACCAACGCCTTGTCCAGAACAGCTCCGCCCGTTCCGCCCTGACCTGCACCAGGCATGTCTGCACCGGCCTCCAGGTGTCCCCTGGGGAGGAGAACAGGGAAAAACCACCCCAAAACATCATTGTCAGCCCAGGACAGCAGTCTAGGGGGGGGGGACAGGCACAGACAGACCCAGAGACACTGATTTCCCCTTGTGGTCAGATGGAGAGAGGCTGCAGTGGCTTTTCATTGAGTATTTACATATGGGAAGTGCTCTCTGGGGTCTAATCCAGAGCATTTGGAAGTCCATGGAGGGATTCCCAACCATTCCCATGAGTTTTAAACCCGGTCACTGTAATGGCACAAGTCAGATTTCAGCAGGATCCAAATGCCACAGGAACAGGGCCGTGGTGGGACCTGAGCACAAGGGCAGGTGGTGGCTGAGGGTGCTGGTGCTCGTGGTCACCTCCTGCAAACACAGCCAGGATGGAGAGGGCACCCAGAGGAGCTGTGCTGTCCCAGCTCCAGACTGGGGCCTGGAGGGACAGGAACAGCTTTACACTGTTGAAAGAGATTTGGAGAATCCTCCCTGTGAGGGTGGGCAGGCCCTGGCACAGGTTGCCCAGAGAAGCTGTGGCTGCCCCTGGATCCCTGGAAGTGTCCAAGGCCAGGTTGGACGGGGCTTGGAGCAACCTGGGCTAGTGGAAGGTGTCCCTGCCCATGGCAGGAGTGGGACTGTATGATCTTTAAGGTCCTTCCAACCCAGACCATCCTGGGATCCTGTGACTCTTGGGTCTGTCGAGGAAGTTGGGTTGGAAGGTACCTTAAAGCTCACCTACTTCCAACACTACTGCCCTGCTATGGAGAGGTGTCACCACTGTAAGTCAGATCCAGTACTACCAGGGTTCATGGCAGTCCACATCCTGTAGGTCCTGGAGAAACACCTAGAAACAACTAGCAGGTGCTTCCCAGCCTTTGAGTGGGTGGGGAGGGAAAGTAGCAAAGTGGCTGCAAATAAAAACTGAGAATTAGGGATAAATAAAAATACAGGGCTTTAGGAAAATAATAACATTTAGAACAGGCCCTTGAAATGTTTTGTAAGAGAAATTTGCTCCTATTGAATTTTACTGAAACCAATGAATCCTCCACAGCTCCCTCCCACAATGATGGGGTTTGAGCTCAGCCACACAGTTAACGAGCTTGAAATCACATCTGCAATTACTAAAAGAATTCTGACATGCCTGTGACCCCCCAAAAAAAGCAAATTTACTGCTAAAATGATTCTGTCACCACAACATCCCTTTGACTGAAGTCCCTCACCAGGTTATCTTGGTTTCTCCAACCCTGTCAGATTTTCAGTCTCTCTAATGGCATTCCCATCTAGAGGCAGGTGGAATGGCAGCCCCAAACCCCTTTTGAAGCCATTAATTCATTTGTAACAGCACTTGAGCAACAAACAGCTCCAGGGAAATGATTGAAAGCTGGAGTAATAGAGGGCTCAGTGCTGCTGGAGAAGTTAATGCAGAGAGCGCAACACTTGCCATGGCTGTAATTGAAAAGCTGCTCTGCAGCAGAGCTGCCTCACTCCCAATTTCCTCCAGACAACCTGCAGGACTTCAAAATGTCAGTGAAACCTTCCTGAAGTTCTCCCAGAGGTGCCCATCACCCATCCAAGAGCTGACAGTGAGGAAGACAAGGAAGAGCCCAGCAGAGACTTTACCGGTCATGTCTTGCCAAGGAGAAACAGAGGGGTTTCAGTTGTGAGAAGCCTCGGGCCAGGAAATGGTTTGCTGTGAAATGAAAGCTTTGAGAGACAAACAGGAAGCCTGGAGAGCCCGAGTGAGGCTGTGAGGTCAGGGCAGGAAATCCCCGGGGCTGTGGCAAGGACCAGGTGCAGCATGGGCAAGATGGGCCTGGGGCTGTGGAGAGGGGAAAAGCAAAGCAAAGTAAAATCACCTCCCCATTTCCTCTTTGTTTGGTTAAAAAGAGTCAAAATCAAGGTGAAATCACCCTCCATTTCCTCCTTGTTTGGTTAAAAAGAGTCAAAATCAAAGTAAAATCACCCTCCATTTCCTCTTTGTTTCATTAAATGAGACAAAATCATCACCTCCATTTCCTCTTTGGTTAAAAAGAGTCAAAATGATAGTAAAATTGCCTTCCATTTCCTCTTTGTTTTGTTAAGGAGAGTCAAAAATCACCCCTCATTTCCTCCTTTCTTTGTTAAAGAGAGTCAAAATCATCCTCCATTTCCTCTTTTTTTTGTTAAGAAAAGTCAAAATCAAGGTAAAATCACCCCCAATTTCCTCTTTGTTTGGTTAAGAAAAGTCATAAGCAAAGTAAAATTGCCCTTCATTTCCTCTTTGGTTAAAAAGAGTTGAAGCCCTGAACAGAGAATTCCTGTGGTTCAGCCTCTCAAGAGCTCCTGCCTCCCCAGCCCTCCTCCTTCAGCAAAGGGTCCCGGGACCCTGCAGGGGTGGGGTTGTTGATGCCACGTGTTGTTCCACACCAGCCAAGTAAAGCTGTTCTGATGCACCTGCCGTGGTTGGTGCCTTGGAAAATCAGCTCATCTCATTTGTGAGCTTCAAGGACATCTCTAATTCACAGAGGGTGAATTAGAGAATCATGGAATGGCTTGGGTGGGAAAAGACCTTGAAACTCATCTTGCTTTGTGGGCAGAGACACCTTCCACTGGCCCAGGTTGCTCCAGCCTGGCCTTGGACACTTCCAGGGATCCAGGGGCAGCCACAGCTTCTCTGGGCAACCTGTGCCAGAGCCTGCCCACCCTCACAGCCAACAATTCCTCCCCAGCATCCCATCCAACCCTGCCATTCGAACCATTCCCCTTGTCCTGTCACTCCATTCCTTGTCCAAAGATGGGACAAACATCATGGCAGAGACTTTAGCCTGCTTGGCTAAAAGAAGAATTATGGAATCAAGCAGGAAAGAAGGAGTTACTCCAGGATTTCTGGCAGTCCCAGGAGCTCAAGGAAGCTGCTCAGCAGCTCTAATGTCTCAGCACCAGAACCCAGACACATCATTCCCTTGGATTATTTCCCTTGGGCCTCATGGCTAGGGGAGACACTGAGAAATCAAAGCTTTTGTTTCAAGCAGAGGGTACATCCAGCCTTTGGGAGAGCTGGGAAAGGAAAAACAACCCCCAAAACCCCAAGCAAACCTTGCAAAAGCCTTTCCCTGCCCTCATCTGCATTTGGATGCAGCAGCTGTAAGAGGGATGCAAATGAGCAATTAATCTCCATTGCTGCAAACTCACAATCCTAAGGAATCAATACAGGGGTGTTTTAAAAAAATTCAGGGGGTGTTTTGAGCAGTTGCAAAGAGAAATGAGGAAATTGCAGGTGGAAATGAGCTCTGAAAGGGAAGGGAAACACAAGTGTGCCTTACATTAATGTTCCCACCGAGCTCCAAATGCAGGAATAACTGGATTCTTTCACTGTTCAGGCTGGAGGAATCAAAGCCATGCAGTGTGAGGTGTCTCATGGCCATTCCCTGGCCAAGATTAACAACCTACAGGAGTTTCCTTTCCTTCTTCTCCCCAACCAGGAAACACAAAGCTGGTTTTGCTGCAGGGCACCACGGAGGATTTCAGCTCTTTAGTTTTCTGCTGCAGGGACTTGTAGTCATTTGATGTGGAATCTTATTCTTGGTTCTTAAATACTTTGCATTCCCAGAATATCCAACTATTTTGATATTTAATGGCTGGATCCTGCCATTGCCCCTGAAAAAGAGGTGGCAACCAGGACTTCTTAGGAGTGACCTGCTCTAGATCATTAGATGGCAAGATATGCATGGACAGCGCTGCTCCAAACATGAAGAGGGTCCCAATCCCACCTTCCCCCTTCCCAGGGAAAGCAGGGGAAAGCACTGAGTGCAACAATACCACCTTTGATGTGATGATGATGATGAATGAGAGCTGATGTCAAGGAAAGATGAGAGCTGAACAAAATATTGACTTGACTCCCCCTTTTTTTCCTTTCCTCTCCCCAGGACAAAACCATAACCACTCCCAGAGCTTCACATCCTTAAGTTTTTTTCTACAAGCCCTTTGCAGCTGCAACCCCAGCAGCATCTGACACTGCTCCTACATCCCATCACTGCTCCAGAGCTTTGCCAAAGTGCCCCAGGACATGTCTGGCTGAAGCTCCAGGAATGAATCCCAACACCAGAAGCAGAGATATCCCCAAATCCTCTGGCAAAGCACAGATATGAGGCAGGAGGAATTAAAATTAGAGAGGCAGCTGCAGAGCTGGACTTTCTGAGCTTTGCAGAGCTAAAAGTCAGTAGCTGCCCTTCTCTCTGAAAGGGGAGAAATTTAGGTGGGATACTGGGAAGGAATTCTTGGTTGTGAGGATGGTGAGGGCCTGGCACAGGTTGCCCAGAGAAGCTGTGGCTGCCCCATCCCTGGAAGTGTCCAAGGCCAGGCTGGAGCAACCTGGTCTTCTGGAAGGTTGGGTTGGAAGCAGATGAACTTTAGGGTCTCTTCAAACACAGACCATTCCATAATTCTCTACAGATTTGGAAGTGAGAGGGAGCAAACTAAACAAATGAGGAGAAGAGGACATCCTGCAGCATCCCTGGCTCCTATCCCTGTGCCAGGAGAGACCTGCTGCACAGGAGGGTGAATTTGGATCTGAGCACGTCCCAGACCTCCCAAGTGATTTTGAACAAGATTTTTCATCGCTTCCTTGTGTGGTGAAGGTGCTGGGGATGGTCGTGTGTGTGTGCACTTTTAAGGTGCATGGACAAGCCCAGGCACATCATAAGTGCATGGTCTGAAACAAGCTCTTTGTCACCTCCCTGCCAGCTTTCATCCTGCCCTGATGGCCTGTGGTGGCTGGGGTGGCTCCCTGGCACAGCCAGGCCTGTGTGTTCACCCATCTCCTGAGCAAGACAATGCTATTTTAATGTAAACCAGCATGATTAATAAATCACAAAGCCTCTCTTCCCCTCCCCCACCCCCCAGCTCTCACCTCCTGTGCTCTCCTCTCACATTTTTGCTGGGCTGATGGTTTTCTTGCATGCCCCAGATAACTCAGCTTCATCTTCGCTGCTCCTTCCACTCTCCTGCTCTTCTTTCATTTTTTATGAAGACTCTCTTGCTCTGCCTAATCTCACTGGTAATTCAAGGGGACTGTTTGTCTTTAGCTCTCTGGTTGCTTTCCTGATCACCAAGACAAATCCAGGCACTGGATCAACAAAAAAGCTGATTTATTCCCCTTTCCCTCCCTATTCACAGTTGGGCAGGGCTGGCATTGAGCTGAGTTTGGGGTTGAAGATATTCCCTCTTCATTTTCTGGGGAGAAGCTGGGAAAACAAGTAGGAAGATGAGAAATCAGCCCTTCCAGAATCTTCTGGGTGAAACCACACTGCAGAAAACTCCAAGCCAGCAAGGGGTGGAAAGAGATGATATTTAAGGTTCCTTCCTAACCCCAAACCATTCCATGGGAGATAAAATGTGACTCCAAGAGCTCCAAATGGGATCAGTGCAAAGGCTTCCATTGGCTTCCTCAGACATTCTCAGATTTACAAACTCTGCAGCTTCTGTGCTGATCTCTCCAGACTCTGGACTGGGAGCAGGTTTGTGAGGAAGCCCACACTCATGGTGGATTCCTTGCTGTACTTGCTGTGGAGTAGCAGCCTGCAGCCATCCAGAAATAGGAAATCAGGTCATGAACCAGCTTCCCCCTCAGTCCAACAACACAGAGATGGATGACCCTGTCTTGCTCTTATTCCATCCCTGCTCCCTGAGATCATCCCAGTGGGATCTGGGTGTCCAGAACCAGCAAAGAAAATCTTTGCCCTCTCATCTTTCCCACATATGGGGTTAAAAGCAAAAACACACCAGAGTTTTCATCTGGGTTCAGAGCAGTTGTATATGTCAGGAAAGGATATAGCAGCATAATCAAGATTTATGGAATATAGGAAATATTTTAGGAGAGACCATTTGTTCTATTCTCACTATCCCATAAAATCCCCAGGAGTTATTTGTTGGAGGCTGTGGCAGCGCTGCAGGGTGGGAACAAAAAGCCACTCTGTGAATGAAGAAGAAAAGCATTAAAACACACAAGGCAACAGCTTTTTAGATCACACAGAATTGACCTGGGGAACTCACTGCTTCAGGATTTGAGTTGGACAAACAGCTCCACGGTTTGGGAAAACTGATGGGAAGGTACCTCAAGGTAACCCAGGAAGGTTGGGATCTGTGGGCATGATCCTGGCACGGGCAGCCTCTTCTCTGGAGGATCACATCCACGTCTAGGCAAAAAAACAGGGAACTGTGGTGGTAGCACAGCATCCAGCACTGCCCAGCCCAGCCCTGGAAGTGTCGAAGGCCAGGCTGGACAGAGCTTGGAGCAACCTGGTCTAGTGGGAGGTGTCCCTGGAATGGCAGGGGGAGGGATGGGATGGTCTTTAAAGGTCCTTTCCAACCCAAATCATTCTGGGATTCTATGCCCTTTAATGGTAAATTCCTGTAGGATGATTTTCCATTCCTGAAGCTTTCTTGCTTTGCAGCCAGAAAGACCCAGGGAAGCTCCAGAATTTGGGATTTACCATTCTGCAGGCCATGTGGTTAATCCCCTGCTCTGCCTGGAGGGTTAGTCCTGGCTCTTTCAAGCCTTCAGACCATCTTGGGGTGTTCTGACCTGGTCTTTGGCTCCACTGACCCTCTCAGGGGGAGCAGAGGCACTGAGGACAGGAGGGACTCCTGTGGGGAGATGATTTCTGCTGTGTGATCCACAGCCCAGCCCGTGGGCATCTCCAGCACAACCCCCAACTCTGGACAAGGTCCTGGTGCTGAAGGGCCTGCACCTTTCAGGGTGAGCAATCCTTGGCTGTTCCTGAGTGAACCCCGAGTCCGCGGTGGGTGGAAGGGCTGCACAGCCTCGTTCTCCCTCTGCCTTGTGGTTCTTGGGGATGCGGCAGAGCCGAGATCCCACTAGAGGGTGCTGGCAAACACCAAAAGGCTCTGCCCGCTCCTGGGGCTCCAGACATCCCTGTTAATTCCTGCTGCCTTATTGCCCTTGGCTTCCCTTTACTCCTGGTTTACGTCCAGCACAGTCAGTGCTGTGTCACAGTGTCACTGTCTTTAGTTTACAGCCTCACTTTCTCTTTTTGCTTTTTTCTGCTTGAGTAAACACAAACAACAAACCCAGGGAGTCCAAGAGAGGGCTGGAGGTCTCAGGGCAGGGATGAGACCAATGCTCTGTGCATCCATGGCACACACTGAGAGGTCCCTTCCCCACCCCAGCGACCTCCAACAGAAGCAAAAAATTGTCACCCCTCTCAGGGACCATCTCATGGGTGCTGAACATCTCCCACTATCTGCAGGATGCCCTCAGGGGCAGGGGGGCATCTGCTTTGTGTGTGCCTTCATCCCTGAGGCAGCTTTGAGCCCCTTCCATGGCAGATGGTGCCCTGAAGGGGTGTCTGGGTGCCCACCCAGAGCCCAGGGCTGTGCACAGGGGAGATGCCACCATCCTGCTCTGCAACAACCCTTTTGAAGTGAAACTGCACATCCAACTGCCAACCCTGCAGCTGCAGAGATGGGAACACCTGCCCTAGTCATGGAATCATGGAATAGCCTGAGTTGG
>NW_020956095.1:54462-66121 GCF_003031625.1 Empidonax traillii
TGCCCTGAAGGGGTGTCTGGGTGCCCACCCAGAGCCCAGGGCTGTGCACAGGGGAGATGCCACCATCCTGCTCTGCAACAACCCTTTTGAAGTGAAACTGCACATCCAACTGCCAACCCTGCAGCTGCAGAGATGGGAACACCTGCCCTAGTCATGGAATCATGGAATAGCCTGAGTTGGAAGGGACCCAAAAGGGTCATTGAGTCTGAGAGGAGACTGAGGGGAGACCTCCCTGCAGTTCCAACTGCCTGGGCAGGGGCAGAGGAGGGGCAGGACTGAGCTCTGCTCTGGGGGGAGCAGGGACAGCCCCCAGGGAATGGCTGGAGCTGTGTCAGGGCAGGCTCAGGCTGGATCTCAGGGAAAGGCTCTTCCCCCAGAGGGTGGTTGGCACTGAACAGGCTCCCCAGGGCAGTGGGCACAGCCCCAAGGCTGCCAGAGGTGCAGGAGGCTTTGGCTGATCCTCTGGGGCACAGGAGGTGACTCTTGGGGCTGGGCCTGTGCAGGGCTGAGGGTTGGACTGGATGATCCTCGTGGGTCCCTTCCAACTCAGCATATCCTGAGATTCAGCCCTCCATGTGGCACAGCTGCCATGGGCCCTTCTCCCACAGGCTCCCCATGTTGTTCTCTGGCACCAAAAGCATTTTCAGGCTCCCACCTTCCCCCCTTGCATTGTTTGAACACTCTCAATATTTACCTGAGGCCACATGAGTGCCAACAGCAGCTCTGGGGTGAGTTGTGGGATCTCAGGGATGTTCTGCACCTGCAGGACATGGAGGTCCTACACAAGTGCTTCCCTGCCAGCTCCTTTTTGCCAACCCCCTTGCCATTCCTCCTGCATTTTCCTGTTTCTCCTCTCACACAGACATGCAGGGGCTGCTGCAGGCACCCCAGACACCACCCAAGGTGTTTCCCAGCCAAGGCATCCCTCTTTTTGCATAGAAAAACAACATCCACTTTAAACCTACTTAAGGGGAAAATGAGCTTCATTGCTCACCAGGCACATGAAAAATTCTACGTTTCCTCCATGGAACATCCAGCTCTGACAGGGGCTGGCTTGCTGTTCACTGGTACCAGAACTGGGCACGGCCAGAGGGCAACAAACTGTGTCTATCTGTGCCAGGGTGGCTCCTGTGTCCTTGCTAAATCCAGTCACTGCCATGGGCACAGCTGTGGGTGGGATGTGGTGCCTTTATTGGCAGCAAGGGATGAGCTGTGTGAGGGGAGAGGTAATGAAGAGTAAAGGATGAGAGAGGAGGAGAGGGAGAATCCTGCAGCCCCAGGCCATTTTCGGAGGTGCCTCGGAGTTTTCCAATATTGAGTTGTGGACACCAAAGCCCTTCTGTTGGAACAGCAGTTTTGAGGGACATCTGGATGAAGCTGGGAGTGGAGGGACCACTCCAGAGCAGCACCTGCCCCCCGTGGTCCCTTGGATGGGACAAGGAGTCACACCTCTGGGGAAGAGCCAGGTAAAGGTCAGTGCCAGGCCTGGTTCACCTCAAAGAATGAAGGCTGGGAAAGTCTCATGTTTTTGGGGAGGAAAAACTCCAAAACATCTTATCTTCTGCCTCAGTGCAAACAGCAGGACTTGGTGGTGGTCTGAGCAACCTGGGATAGTGGGAGGTGTCCCTGCACATGGCAGGGGGTGGGACTGGACGGCCTTTAAAGGGTTCTTCCAACCCAAACCATTCCATGGTTCTGTGTTTGTGAGGAAGGTGAATGCAACTTTGAGGTGGGTGAGAGGAGACAAGAGCTCCCCGAGCAGGGTGAGTCAGGAGCGAGACCAGGAGCAAAGTGAGGTCACAACCACTGCTGGCACTGTGCTCTCTATGGAAACAGGAGAAGCCAGGGAATAAATGCTTTCACTTTTGCAGTGTTGGGCGTTTTCAACTCTAGTTAAATCCACTTGTAAAGCGGCTCTGAAGTGGCATGTTAAGAAGAGGGGTAAGCTGAGCTTTGGGTGGGAAAAGGGTGAATTCCAACAGAGGTTGGGCCGGAGCAAGATGAGTCTCTGGGTTCTTGTAGGGAGGGTCAAGGGGGATGGTCTTAAACTGAAAGAAACTAGGTTTAAATTGGATATTAGGAGGACTTTTTTAACAGTGAAGGGGGTGAGGCCCTGGCACAGGTTGCCCAGAGAAGCTGTGGCTGCCCCTGGATCCCTGGAAGTGTCCAAGGCCAGGTTGGATGGGGCTTGGAGCCACCTGGGCTAGTGGAAGGTGTCCCTGCCCATAGCAGGGGGTGGCACTGGATGAGCTTTAAGGTCCCTCCCAGTCCAAATCATTCTGTGATTCCATGATAAGTCCCAGCTCACTCCTTGGGATGTTTCAGTAGACACTCATTCCAGAGGTAAGAAGCATTCCCAAACAGGACAGTGAACAAAACATTACCATCAGGCCCAGACCCTGCTCCCTGCTCATCCCAACCCCTAAACCAGGAGCTGCCTAAAAGTAAAACACTGCTAAGATCAGCAGAAGAAGCTGATTCCAGACAAGACAGCTCCCTGGGATCTACAGCCTGGAAAACACTAGCAGGGCTCAGCCACCTCCAAGGCCACTTTGGATAGCATTTATCCCCATCCAACCAGCATTATTTATTTCCTCACAGCCACAGAGCAGTGCTGCTGTGCCACAGGGAACTCTGTGTCAGAGTTACATTAAATGTACCCTTTCCCCTGATTTTGAGGGATTGTATAAATAGTCTGGATTTCAAGAGCCTGTGTTGCACCAAACACTTCATGCTGGAAATTACTCCAGCCACCCCTAGGACGAAGCATTGCCCAGGGGTTGAAGCACAGCAAGGGTTGGTAGGTTTGGGGTTTTCTTCTGTCTTTGGCTCTGAGGCACTGGGAGAATAATTTTTAAAGGGTGATAAAGAATAATATAGAGAAAAAACCTCAACCTTGGCACCTTGACCTGCAGTTCTGGGGTTGGTGGTAACAAGTGACCTCAGACGTAGGAACCACTTCAGAACCAAAATGGAAACCAACAGTAAAACATGTTTGTAAAAGCTTTTCCTGGTAGTGCCTCTGCTGAAGAGCCTGCACAGCACAGACATGTCAGGCACTTGTGGTCCCAGCTGACCCCAAAACTCACTGCAAGCCTCTCTCAAGCCATTTATGGTCCTCTGTCTGTGTGCATGCGTGTGTGTGTGTGTGTGTGTGTGTGTGTGTGTCCCCACCTGAATTTCACAGCAGGTGAAATTCACAGGTGCTTTGTATGACACACTTGGGATGAGATAAAGGTTTGATTCAACAGGAGTCCTAAACTGGAAAGAGGGTTGTCACTTTTCCCCCCGCCACGTTTCCATACTTCCAGCCCTGTGAGATGGTGATGAATGTAATGAATACTAATAAATATCCATTAATTCAGTACACTGAGTCAGCTATTAAGATTTCTTTTGCTGATAGATTGTGCAGATAATCAGATTATTGAATTAAATTATGTCTAGGAGGGGGAGAGGGAGAGAATTGTGACACAGACTAAACTGGGACTGTAAAAACTGAGTTTTACTGTCAGCTGGGAACCACAGAGGAAATGATCAGCTGCAATTCAGCTGGTTTTGCTCCCTGACTCTGTGTATAGATTGGAATGATGGCTCTAGATCCAACCATTTCCCAGCACTGCCAAGACCACCACTAACCCATGTCCCAAGTGCCACATCCACACAGCTTTTAAATCCCTCCAGGGATGGGGTCTCCAGCCTGTGCCAGGGCTGGACAGACCTTTCCACAAAGGAATTTTCCCTAATATCCAACCTAACCCTTCTGTGGCACAATCTGGGTCTGTTTCCTCTTGTCCTGTCACTTTTTACTTGGGAGAAAGAAGAGAGAACAACCTGCCTGGAGGAGATGCTGCAGATCCTCAGCCAAGACTCATCCAGGGACAAACCCAAGCTTGCTGTTGGAGCTGTTGGAGAAGGAAAGCCATGAAAGCCACAGGGTCTTTGCATCCCTCATGACCAAGAACACTGCTGAAATCCACGTTCCCTGTGCACTTGTCCAAGGCTCCTCCTGGGCCAGGGGAAAACAGAGGGAGTGAAGTCGTAACACATTCCCCCCAAAAATTATTCCTTTCCCCACTTCCAAACCCTCCTGGTAGGACATGGAGGAGTTAGGCAGGATCAGATCTGAAGGCCAGGCTGAACTTCAAAGGAGCTGGCAGGGTATCAGCCAGGAACAGATTTTCTGCTTAAAAGCAACTCCTTGAGAGCCTCTAATCAGTTCCTGTCCCTCATGATCGATCGGTGGTTGACAAACACTCTTGGAAATGTCAAGCACATGTAAAATGCCATTTTGTCACTCAGGGCAGGCTCTGAACCCAGTGGCTTCTGCTGGCACTGGTACAGCACCCCATTCACTGTGGGAGTGAATCACATCCCTAAGTGGAAGGTGTCCGTGGCAGGGGGTTGGGACAAGATATTCTTAAAAGTCCCTTCCAATCCAAGGACTGTATGATTCTTGATCCTTCCTCTGTCCTGGCAACTTTTAAAGGCTGAAGTGTCTATTTAGAAAGCTCTCCTGATTCTCCCAGCAGTTCCCACAGCTCTGTCCCTGTGCCAGTCCCTGCCTGGCAGCCTCCAAGTCCCCAGCAGGGCTCTGGGCTTCCAAAACAGCCTGGCAGGAAGAGCTTTGCCAAGGTGGGGTCAGATCTGAGCAGCTGAGCTGCAGAGGTTGGTGCTGTGCTGCAAACACCCTGCCAAGCTCAAGGCAGACTCTTCTCTCAGCCTGCACTGGCACAGCCAGGATGCTCAGAGTCCTGAGGCACCTCGGGCACAGCACCAGGACAACAGGCCAACAATTTTCCTTGGCACAGAGCTTGGATAAGACTGAGCTTTCCAAAATCAACCCCGAGGGCTGGCAAGGTCACACTGATGGTCTCATGCCCCCATCTATGCAGCGAGTCCCCCCCTCTGCATAGCCAGGAGAGTTGGAGATAAACCTGAGGGTTTCTAACACACCTAGAGCTCTTGTCTGTGCTGGCCCAGGGCTGGAGGTGGCTCAGGGAGCTCAGTCCTGACTTGCCTTTGACCCACTGTCACATCAGCCCCGCGTGTTCCAGGGGCAGAAGGGACCAGACCTCAAAGCTGAAGGGTGGTGGTGGCATGAGGAGATGTGAAAAGAACAAGCCATGGACCCACTGAGGCTGGAGATCATAGAATCATTGTGGTTGCAAAAGCCCTCTGAGACCATCGAGTCAAACCATTCCCCGGCCCTGCCAAGGCCACCACTGCCCCACATCCCCAAGTGCCACATCCACACAGGTTTTAAATCCCTTCAGGAATGGGGGCAGGGCAGCTGTGCCAGGGATGGACAGCCCTTTTGGGGAAGAAATGAATGAAGATGGGAAGGCTCTTGGCCACTTTCTAGGTAGAATTTGTTACATCCAGAACATTGCTTGTACGATGGGTTTGGTGTGAGAGCACTGGATGACCTTGGAGGACACTTCCAGCCCATGTTCCTGGCATGTGAGACCTGGTCTTTCCAACACAGACCAACCAAAGCTGTGGAGTTTGATGCCACAGTCCCATTTCCAAGGACCTGTAGCACACACCAAGCTATTCAGGGGCTCCCATGTGTCTCTCAAAGCAGCTTGGTCCTTCCTTCCAGAGCGTGTGAGCTATTCCCTGTGCACCTCTGGTTTTCTGTGCACCTCAGGTTGAAAGGAGCTTCCTGCTCTTCTGGAAATGCTCCTGCTGTCCTCTGGTGATCTGCAGAGCATCCTCATGCCATGTAGGGCACATGGAATCTTTCATCTGCAGCATTAATACAGCACTTGGAACTTGTCTGAGCTGGGAGACACGGAACGTGTGAGATTGAGATCCCTTCCATTGGCGGGAAAGTGTGGAGAGGGCACACACTGGGCCTGCTTTGGGGTACCCTGGGTTTGTTGCTGTGACAGATTCTCTTGTCCCCCTCTGCCTGCACCATCTCTATCCCCAGGCTGGCTGCTCTGCCAAGCCAGATGGCGTCTTCACCCCGGGGCACCACGTTGGCAGAGCCTGAGGAACAGACTGCCTGCACAAGGCTGACAAAGGATTCTGCCCCCCACCTGCCATCTACTTCCATTTAGACCTTAGGTTTTCTTATCCCACCCCTCTGTTGTATGATATAAGCTTGGGTCTTACTAAAGAGCACCTAAATAAATCCTCTGGGTATAAAAACCGAAGTGTTCCTGGGGAGTTTTACAGCTCAGACTGTTTCCAGCTCACTATGGAAATGATCTGCATCCTAGAAACCCCAGGGCAGGATGTTTGCTCTTGCAGAGGACACAAGGACCTGTAGGAGAGTGACTTTTGATAAGGCAAAGGCCATGGCAGCTGCTTCAGCAGAAGGTCAGACTGGGTGGGTTGTCCTGGAGGCAGAATTTGGTTTGGAGAATTCACCTGGGGGGGAAAAAGTCCTTCAAAGTGATCACAGTGAGTGCAAGGCAGAGAAGCATTGGGAGGGTTTGGTTTGCCTGTGTCCAACAGGCTCAGTGCTGCTTTTCGGGGGGCGTTTCTGCCATGGCCAGACCATTCCTAACCCCCTTTCCCTCTGAGGGTGAAATATTCCCAAACCTGCTCCAGAATCTTTCCTCACTGGGCTTTGCTCTGACAGTTCTTGCTTTGTCCTATGTCAGGATTTTAATTTACCAGCTTGAAGGTGCCCACAAAGAAAGGGCTGTGTGGGACATCTCTGCTTTAGGGATGAGTAGTTCTAAGGCCATCCAGTTCCTGCTTCCAGGTGGTGAGATGAGCTCGATGGCATGTTCTGGGTTGCTCTCAGCAAACACTGCACAAGGATGTAAGTGTCTCCAGTGCAGCATTTCCATTATTTACATCAGTGGTGACGACACTGGTTTTGTCAGAGGAGCCGGGAAAATCCTCCTCTAGTGATGTCACCATACCAAAACCTGGATCCTCGTCAATTCGCACATTTTGGGAGGAGTTTGCAGCATCTGCCCTCACCCTGCTGCCGATTTCCAGCCGCGCTTCCCTGCACAGCCGTCTGAGCTTTCAGAACGAAAAGCCAATTAAAGCGTACCATTAAGCACAGCCTTTTCCCTTCCTTGTCCAAACCTATCTGTCACACGACGGGCACAACAAGTGTAGTGTGAGTTGGCAGATGCTGCTAAAAATGGGAAAGATCAGATGTATAAGTAAATTATTGAAGTGCCAGCCCGGGGTCTCAGGAGGGAGCGCCCCAGCCGGGGTCAGACGTGTGCAGCTGCTCCCCGGAGCTGCAAAGCCACCTGAGCTCCTCCTGGCCAGCCAGAAGCAGATTATCCATTTTTTTTTAGAATCTGGCAATAGCTGGAGCTTCCAGGTTACTCCAGGCACAGCAAGGGGAGGGCAGAGATGTGATGGAGGGAGCGTCGCTTCCCGTTACCCTCAGGTGTCCATGTGGGATGTGCCTCCTGGCACAGCTGGAGGACAGAGGGGAAGCAGAAGAGGCACTGATGTGTCTCAGGAGGCGGGGGTTGCTGCTGATTTATGGGCATCCAGGAGCCTGCCTGGGGTCAGTAACTCAGGTGTGAGAGCCCCTTCAACCTCCTCATATTGTCACTCAAAAAACCCAGGGTGGGATTTTAATTAACCCACGGAGAGGGAGGGGCAGGAGGGGAACTGAAGGAAACCCCACACAGAGGACGAGTAAAGGAGGATGGAGAGAGGGGAGCCAGAAGAGGGAAGAGGGAGAGGGAGCTGGAAGTACCAGGAGGAACAAAGATGGTGTAAAGGGTGATTTTCTGACTAATGACAAGACAGCCATAAGACCTTGAATGTATTAAAAACCATGCAGTGCCCCAAAGTTATAAAAACTGTGCAGTGCCCCAAATTAATTATAAATAACTCAGTGCCTCAAGCTTACAAAAATAATGCAGTGCCTCAAATGTCTTAAAAATAACGCAGTGCCCCAAACTTATTAAAACAATGCAGTGCCCCAAATGTGTAAATAATGCAGTGCCCCAAATGTATTAAGAATAATGCAGTGCCCCAAACATGAAAATAATGAAGTGGCCTAAATGTATAAAAAATAATGCAGTGCCCCAAATGGGTTAAAAATAATTCAGTGCCCCATAGGAGTCTCACACTCAGGGTTTCTGCTGCCTTTTTAGGACTGGTTCCACTTTGTTTAGGGATGAAAGATTCCTCCTTTCAGTCCTTGTTGGGGAATCATGACAGTGGCACAGAGGAATCTGAACCTCTGAACCCTTCTGAGTGCAAAAAATAGGGGAATTTTTTCTCTCTGGTAAATATTCCTCCCTCAACATGTGTTTCGCCTTGATACCTCTAGATAAGGAGCTGGTGTAGCAGCATCAGTTCTCTGGAACATCCTTGACCCGTGATGCAGATGTTCCTCCTCAGAGCAGGGCTCACAATCAATTTATTATATTTATTATCAGGCAACGGAGGCATTTGTGTCTTATTTTCAGTTTACACCCTTCAGTCCTTAAAAATGCATCTTTAAAGAGCTTTCAAAGAGTTTTGGAGCAGCACCACAGGGTTTTAACAAAGGCAACTGGGGGGTGGGCAGGACCTTCTGGGCAGTGGATGAGGAGGAGGAGGCACTAGGGGTGAAGTGAATTGTGTCCAAGCTCAGAGAACATGAAGAACTGAGAATTCCAGCCAGGAAGTGATGCCAGCGCCTTCCCTGCAATCAGCAGACCCTGTGTAATCACAGAGTGGACAAAACCAAACACACAGTAAGCCCAGTCCTGCCTTCTCTTGAGATGGGGATGAATCATCTTCCACTCTTACAGTTGATAAAAGTCTTCAGAAGTCAGAGAGGGACCAAATTCTCGTTCCATTTTTCACTGGAAGAACTTGGAAAAGCTGGTTTATAAAACCTCTTGGCAACTTCTCGTGAGTTTCCAGACCCCCTTGATGCTTCTGCGGTGCCAAACATCTTCCCCTTCTCTGGAGACTCCGTTTCCCGTTGCCTCAAGGCACGTCAGCAGTGGCCTGGATGATTTCCATGGCAGCTCATGGAAATACTTGCACCAATTTGAACCCCTAAAATTTTATATAATATAGAGTTTAAGGCATCAATCTGGAGGACAAAGCAGTGAGGCAGCAGAGATGGGACAGTGGAGAAGGCAGCAGTGTCACATCACATGCGACAAGCCAGGCACTGGTGTGAGAATCTCAGAGGCTGAACTGCTGCTCAAATGGTGGTGGCCTGGAATCTGCAGGGATTTGAGTCTGATCCATCTGAACACCGACAGGAGAGGAAGGTGCCGTCTAACACATTGCTTCTCTCCCTCTGCCTGTCCTGGGCTCCCACCCACACAGGATAAATTGGTTTAAATTGGATATTAGGAAAAATTTCTTCATAGGAAGACTTATCCAGCCCTGGCACAGCTGCCCAGGGCAGGGGTGGAGTCCCCACATCCCTGGAGGGATTTAACAGCCATGGGGATGTGGCACTTGGGAACAGGGGTGGCCTTGGCAGTGCTGGGGGAACAGTTGGGCTCAGTGGTCTTGGAGGGCTTTTCCACCCTTAGTGATCCTGTGATTCTGTAACTCTGGTGACCCCAAAAGAGGGTCCCCATTCCTGCAGCCTCACAGGGCAGGGATTCCACCTTGCCAAGGCCACTGGGCAAAGCACTTTCTGTAGGGAATCTCCAACTAATCCCCTGAGTAGCCTTTCTTTTGTGGCCTTCTAAACTCATTATCAAATTCAGGTTATTTTTAGGCTCATTTCCTAAGGGAAAAAGATTAATGTGATGGGAGTTGTGTGTGACACGGGGAGTTGCTGCCTCTCTCCTCCCCCAGATATTTTGAATTCTCTGAGCAATTTCAGCTAAGTTTGATGGAATAATTTAAGCTGTCAAGGAAATAACTCTGTGATGGAGTTGGGGAAATCAGAGGACTGGACAGAGCAGAAACTTCCTGTAAGTACTTCCAGCAAAACCAAAGCCCCGATACCTCGTGGCTTGGGGGATGTTGAGTGGGCAGCTATTCCCACTGGGAACACCTGGGGGGGTTTATGGAGTTACAGAGGGGTTTCATTTAGAGTTTTTTCAATGTCCTTCGCTCCTCTGCAAGTCCCCAGTGATGCAGGATGGGTTAGACAGAGGATGGTCTGAAGAGCTCTCCAAGTTTCCATCATCTTTGTCTCTTAAGTTCTAACATTTGCAGGTGAAACAAAACTTGGAGCTGGAACTATGTTGATAAAAACATCCTTATTTTAATTTTTTGTTGTTGTTGTTAAGAGCATTTTATGTTCTTCATTTCTACAATTTAAAAACTCTTCACCTCATTTTATAACTTTCTCCCATCTATAAATGCATCTCACAAAATATGCACATGGCAAAGTTCCTGCAATTTATGGGACAACAAGCAAACATCCCTGGGGTACAAGAAAACAAAAATGAGAAGCCCACGTGGAAAAGTTCCTTGGACATAAGTGCCCAGATTCAGAATGGGATCTGATCTTTAGGAGAAGGAATTGCATCTTCTGCCCTTGGAAGATTTGACAGGAACACAAACTCAAGTCAGCTCTGCTGTCACAGAACACTGGGGTTTAAACTGTCCTCAACAGAGTTTTAGGAAATGGGCAAATATTGAGGTGTTGTTTGGAGTTGTATTTTCCTGTTTTTACAGAAAACTGGCCTTTTCAAACAAAGAAGAGCTGGATTCTTTCTTCTCATGCCTGGCTTTTCCAGCACTGATAAACAGGCTGGCACAGCTGGCTGAGCTCTTTATGATCCCACTGGTGTCACTCATACCTTGGGAAAGGGGATTTCAGTCCCCACAGCTCAGGAATTTAAAATCATCCCGGGAATAGCAATAAATGGTCTGTTGGTACATCTTTGCCTGCTGGATCCTGCATTCGAGCCAAACCATTCACTGACTCACACAAAGGTTTGGGTTGGAAGGAACCCCAAAGCCACTGCTGTCCCAGGTTGCTCCAGCCTGGCCTTTGACATTCTCAGGGGCAGCCACAGCTTCTCTGGGAAATCCGTTCCAGCACCTCCCCACCCTCACAGGGAAGAATCCCTTCCTAATATTTAATCCAAACCTGCCTTCTTTTAGTTTAAAGCTGTTCCCCCTCCTCCTGGCACTCTCTGTAGATGTTACAAGTCCCTCACCCTGTTTTTTAACAAGCTGCTTTCCCGGGAGAATCCCTGGATTTTCCCAGCGGGGACAGGGAATATGGGGAAAGGGGATACAAGGACGGGGAGATGTAGGGATGCGGGAATGTGGTGGGGGGGGATGCGAGACAGGGGACCTGGGGAATTCGGGGATAGGGATGCAGGGACGGGGAGATATGGGGATGGGGAATATGGGAGCAGGGGGATAGGGGGACGGGGATACGGGAACGGGAGAATATGGGGATGGGGGATGCAGGACGGCAGGTACAGGGACAAAGGACACGGGGACAGGGGTTATGTGGACTTGGGGATCCGGGGACGGGGAATATGGGGACGGGGATGCGGGGACAGAGGGATACGGAGGCGGGGAACACGGGGACAGGGGGATAAGGGGACAGGGTTATAAGGGAACAGGAATGAGGGGATGGGGGGATGCGAGCACGGGGGATACGGAGACGGGGGATTCGGGGACGGGGAATGCGAGGACGCGGATGCGAGGACGAGGGATACGGGGAATGTGAGGAGGGGGGACGAGGGCATGGGGGGATGCGGTGACGGGATGGGGACAGGGTATACGAGGATGAGGG
>NW_020956095.1:66661-68688 GCF_003031625.1 Empidonax traillii
TCCCGGGGCCGGCGGGGGCTGGCGCTCGCCGCCTTCCCGGCTATAAAACAGCGGGGCCAGGGCCGGGCGGGCGGAGCGGTGGGACTGGTACGGAGGGACGTGTGGCGGAGAAGCGCCAGGGACTGGCGGCACAGCCTGGAGCGGAGCCGAGCGGCCGGGCCGCCCTGCGGAGGTAACGGGGGCGGGGGGGCCCCGGCTGGGGCGCTACCGAGGAGCGTTCGGGCGGCTCCGGCTCTCGGGGCTGAGCTGGGCTGTCCCCGCTGATGTCCCCGCTGATGTCCCCACCGCTCCCTGCCTGAGGCAGCTCCCCCTGCGCCCCTCCAAACCCTCACCCCACCGTGGGCAGCACCCTCGCAACCCGTGACAAAGGGATGTGAGCTCCGGGCACGGGCGGCTCCTGCCCGCTGGGCTGCACGGTGGGCATGGAATCACCGGGGAAAGGCACCCAAGCCGCTGCGGAGGGGGATTGGGAAGCTGGGAGCCAGAGGGACCGCGCTGATCCTCTTTTCCGGCAGCCTGTTCCTTGTCCAAGTCACTCCTCGTTCAAAGCCGATTCTGCCTGAGCATCCCGGTGAGCTGGGAGGAGGAGTGTGGCCACGAAACGCTGGCTCAGCTCTGCCGCTCTACCCAAAAGTGCACGCAGAGTTCTATCTTAGTCCTTTAGTTTCTCCAAAATTTGTGTTGGGATCCTTTTGAGCTGCTCCTGTGAAGCCTCACAGCAGGACACAAGGATAGGGTGAGACTTAGTGCTATTTCTTGAATGTGGGACCAGTTCCGGGGGGGCTCCCAACCTCCAAGCAACGCCAGGGCAGCACTAACGTCACACAGAGAGCGGGCAGAAGTGGAGATCAGCCCTGCCAGCACAGGGAGCCTCTTCTCTTCCAAATCCCTGCACGGAGCATGGCTTGGCCAGGCTGGATCCAGAGTCTGCCAGCTGAGCCAGGTTTATGTAAGCAGATGATTTGCAGTGTCAAGAGATATCCAAGAATCACCTTGCCTTTGGAAAACATAGAAATAAATATGTGGCATCTGGCCCGAGGCTGTACCAGTAGCCTGATATTTGTCTTGGTCCCAGCCCCTTGGAGAGGTTCTGCCATCTCTCAGCTTGGCTTCGAGTCTCTTTGAGCACTTTCCAGGAGGAAGGACAGAACAGAAGAGCCTGTCCCTCTGTCCTTCACGGTGCTATCTAAGCACTGCTTTTCTGGCAGCCCCGTGGGTGCTCCTTGAGTGGGAGCACCACAAAGCCCTCCAGCCCCTGGCTGGGCAGGAACCCTTTGCTGTGATGCTCCTTGCCTGGCAGCCTCAGGACTCTTCCTGCCTGGCAGGATGCAGAGCTGGCGGGTCCCTGCTCTGCCCCAGGGTGTGACAGTCCTGCCTTTCCTGTTTTCAACATCTATCTGGTGTCCCTGCACCTTCCTGGGCAAAGAGGCTGAACCCCAGTCCTGAAAATGACTGCTGGGAGAGTGCAGGTGGTGTGGTCAGAGCAGGCTGAAACAGTCCCTTCCCCTGTGCCATGGAAAGGAAGGTGGCATTAGTTAATGCTGCTTATTCCAAGAGCCAGGGCTTGGTGAAGAGGTGAATTCCAGACTCCAGGAGAGGTGAGGATCTAGTCCTGCACTACTTCCTGACCCAAAACAAGTATTTAGTATTTAATATTTAGTGGTGGCTTGGCAGTGCTGGGTCCACGGTTGGACTCAATGATCGTAGAGGGCTTTTTCAATCTAAATGATTCCCTGATTCTACATGTGATCTGGCTTGGGATCCCTTGGGATGGGGGCAGCGGGCTGTGCGTGCTGGCAGATTTAACACTGCCCCATGTCTGGTTGGTGCTGCAGGTGGGAAGGCAAAGGGAGCTCACCATGGCCCTGGCAGACAACGCGGGCTGTGCCAACCCCGTCGAGGACAACCCCTTCCCTGACATCATTGAGCTCAACGTGGGGGGACAGGTGTACATCACCCGGCACCCCACGTTGGTCAGCGTGCCCGGCTCCCTGCTCTGGGAGATGTTCACCCAGAAGAATGTGCGC
>NW_020956095.1:68875-85138 GCF_003031625.1 Empidonax traillii
GGGAGCTCACCATGGCCCTGGCAGACAACGCGGGCTGTGCCAACCCCGTCGAGGACAACCCCTTCCCTGACATCATTGAGCTCAACGTGGGGGGACAGGTGTACATCACCCGGCACCCCACGTTGGTCAGCGTGCCCGGCTCCCTGCTCTGGGAGATGTTCACCCAGAAGAATGTGCGCTCCCTGGCCCGCGACAGCAAGGGCCGCTTCTTCGTGGACCGGGACGGGTTCCTGTTCCGCTACATCTTGGATTACATGCGGGACCAGCAGCTGGTGCTGCCGGAGCACTTCCCGGAGCGGAGCCGCCTGCAGCGGGAGGCCGAGTACTTCATGCTGCCCGAGCTGGTGAAGATGCTGGCACCGAAGCTGAGCAAGCAGAACTCCCTGGGAGAGGATCCCTGCCAGAGCGACCCCGAGGAGCTGTCCCCCAGCGCCGACACGGCCCGCGCGCTGAGCTCGGCCGGTGCCGCCCTGCCTGGCGCAGCCATGGGCGCTGCTGGCACTGGGGGTGCTGGCACCACTGGCACCGAGGGCCGCAGGGCAGGGTTCATCACCATCGGCTACAGGGGCTCCTACACCCTGGGCAGGGACAGCCAGACCGACGCCAAGTTCCGTAGGGTGGCCCGGATCATGGTGTGTGGAAAGACCTCGCTGGCCAAGGAGGTCTTTGGGGACACCTTGAACGAGAGCAGGGACCCGGACAGGCCCCCAGAGAGGTACACCTCCAGGTACTACCTCAAATTCACCTTCCTGGAGCAGGCCTTTGACAAACTGGCTGATGCTGGCTTCCACATGGTGGCCTGCAACTCCACAGGCACCTGTGCCTTCGCCCACGACCAGACGGATGACAGGATCTGGACCTCTTACACTGAATATGTTTTCTATCGTGAGTGATACAAACAAACAACCCTCCGCAAACCAAACACCAACTGTCCCTCTTTCCTCTCCTGTGCTGGCTGTTGCCTAGAAGGTAGACATCCATCCCTGAATCCCGGCGTTCCCCCTTTGCCTCCTTTTGAGTTTGTTTTTGGATTTTTTCCCCTCCTCCTTCCTCCACGTTGAACCTGCCCAGCTCTTCCTTGTAGCAGCTGCTGAGCACCAACCTTCTTCCCTCTCTCCAACTTCTGCAGTAGCTCCCAACCCTCCCTGGATGTGTGGAGTTGGACACTGTCGTGTGGTTTGGGTGGGAGGGGGGGACACACCGGACTGTGCTTTGTCTGGAATTCCTGCAGCTGGATGAGCTTGTGTTGGACACTGAACTTGGCTCTGTGCAAGTGCAGCTCCTTGGGACTGTGCTGCACCCACTGTGTTTGACCTGCCAGGGGCTGTGGGTGAGGAAGAGTTGGGTTAAGGACATGGAGAAAGGTGGGAAGCAGAGCCAGGGAGGGGAGGGAGGGGGTTGGGAAGATGAAGCCTGGCAGGATGTATTGCCATGAGCCCCTGTAAGCAGCTTAGCCTTTAGACTGGCAGCTCCTGGGGAGGGTAAAACCTCACCCTGTGATTGCAGCTCTGAGCTGAAGCCTCGCTGCTTCTTTGGGATGCCTTGGGGGTGTTTTGGGGGGGTATTTTGGGGGGTGGGAGGGTGTGGATGGGCTGACGCTCTGCTCATGCACATGTGGAGGGAGGTGGGGGGGAGTGGGGAAGTCTTTATGTGCTGTAGGGTGTAAAATGCTCACACATTTCTCCAACAACTTGGAGGTTTGTCAGAAAAAGAGTCCCTTCCTTTTTCCATTCCATAGCAATGGGATCAGAGGGATGAGGTTGAGATGCTCCAGCCACAGCCACAACTTCACCCAGTAAAGGGAATCTTTGCTGTTTGGGCAAACTCTTGGGAAGATCTCTCCAATCCCAGCTCTCCAGGGGCTGCTGCTGCTTTCCCATGCCTGGGAACTGTGTAATAAAGGAAGCAAACCCACTGGGCTGTGTCTGTGCCAAGGGGCAGAGCTGGGGGTGCTGCCTGGGGGCACCAGGAGGTGTGCCCTGGCACAGGGCAGGGAAGAGATGTGCTTTAGTGTGTGGGCCCAAATCAAGAGGAGAAGGAAGGAAGACAAACTTAGCAGAGCCCCCTTTGGCTCCCAGCCCTGCTGGGCCCCATGGCAGTGCAGCACATCCCTGCAGAGATGCCAGGGCAGGTGGGCAGGACCAGAATTGCCCACCTGTCTGTGCCCAGCCCTGGGTGATGGTCACCCCCATCGCCCCAGCAGGACCTTGCATGCTCTGAACAAGGGCTTGGCCTGCAGCTCTGGGTGCCAACACCTGCAGGAGCAGATGCAGGTGACACTCATGTTCCCCATTGCTGCCCCCTGCTCCTCCCCTCCATCCACCCCTGCTCCCCGCCTCCATCCACCTCTGCTCCTCCATCATCCTCCCACAGCACCTTCCATCCATCCCTGCTCCCCCACCATCCATCCCCACTCCTCCAGCTCCAGCTGCTGCTGGAGCACTCCCTGTGGATCTCCTCACTGGGGTTGGACAGCAGCCAAAGGGTCGTTTCTCTTTGGGCTCTGTGTGGGAGGAAGGTTTGCAGCTGCTTTCTGAGGAGGTAGGAGGGCTTTGGCACACAGGGGAAACAGAAGTTTTACAGCCAGGCCCCTCTGCTCTGAAGAAGGGGAAGGCAAAAATGGTATTTTTAGCCCATCCTGTTCCTCATTGCAACAACATTTTGAAGAGGAAATGGCAACCAGCTTTAAAAAAGAAAAAAAAAAAAAAAAGGGGGAACTTGAGCTCTTTGTGCACTCAAGACTTTTTAATTAAGGCGGGAGGGGACCAGGTTCGCTTCCATTTTTTCTGTTTTTTAAACTCAAGACTTTTCTGATCATTATTAAGCAGGACTGATTGGGAAAAGAAATTGCTGCCTTGTGAGAAATGTGGGTGTTTTGATGTTTTTTCCCCCTCTGGAACTGGGCTGAAAAAATTGATCTCATGGGAGGATTTTTTTTTTTTTTTTCCCTGAGGGAGAAACCAAAGTGGCAGAGTCAACATTCAGCAGGTTTTGATCTGGCAGGTTATGTGAGCAGGGCTGTTAAACCCAATACCCCCAGGAAACATGATCAGAGGCTACTTTGGAATCATTTTAGAGCCTGATGATGGTTTTCCTGCAAGCTGAGACTTCATGCAAAAATACTTTTGTTGAGGTTTTTTTGAGCTCAGCAAAAATCCAACCAGTTTGGGGTTGTTTCTCTTGGCATAGTCATGGGAAGTGTCCTGCTGCTGCTGCCCATGGCTGGCAGGAGAACCTGGTTAATTTGGTCCTGAGGAGAGACCATTTGCAGGGAAATGGTGCCATGAAAAAACATCTCTTTGAGGTCTTCAGCCTCTGAGCAATCGTGGCAAACAAAACAAGAAGGGGGTGTGTGAAGTGAGTTCTGTCAGTCTCCAGGACAGTGGAAAAGGCATTTCCCTGATGCTGCCTTTTCCTGGGAATGTTCCTGTATTTGTGGATGTTTCCAGGACTGGAGCTGCTGCTCTCTGTCTCTGGGTTGCTTTGAACTTGTTCTGTCCTCTTTGCTCTCCCCTCAGCACCTCCTACCACCCAGGATGTCCATTTTACTCCCGGAGCAAACCCAAGCCTTGTTCATCTCTCTTCCCTCCTGTTGGATTTGGAGGTGCTTTTTTTTTTCTTCCCAAGAGGTGACATAACCCTGCTCTTCAGGCTCTGCCTGTGCACAACTGGGTTAAACTGATGCTTCTGTCACCAAAACCTGGGGAATAAACTCCCAAAGCAGTTTGTTGGCTTAAAAAGTCCGTGTTACTTTTTCCAGTGCTGAGGGACCTCCACAAAACACCTACTTCATTTATCAAGACTTGTAACTATTAATACATTTTAGCAAGCAAAGGAATTAATGTTTATTTGCTGCAAGTTATAGTTCTCTTAATAATTAGTATTTTAACTTCTATTGGTTAATGGTTCTCTTGCTCCTCATGCTCAGTTTCTCTCTCCTTTTTGGGGGTTTCTTGGGTCAGTGGGGTCACAGATCCCCCTTCCAGAGTTACTTTTTCCCCACCTGGAGCTGATCTCAGCACAAATACTGCCTCCTTACCTCAGGAGTCCTGCCACAAGTCCTGGTGGCCCGTAAATTCTGCCATTATCAGTGGTACATCCCTCTTCCCAAGCTTCTTCCCCAAGTCTGAGTGCTCTGCTGCACGTCAAGCCCAAAATTTTCATCTGCTTCTCTAACAGATGGACATTCTCCAGACTTTGCCTGTCAGTGATCTCCATTTCACACATTAAATCTCCTGAACTTCTCCCCCAGTACAGGCTCTTTGTTTAAAGAAATGCATCTTGTTTGGTGACACCCCCAGCCTGGAGCAGAGCTGCAGATGCTGGGGGAGATGCTGGTGGACAGGGCTTGGAGCAACCTAGGCTAGTGGGAGGTGTCCCTGCCCATGGTAGGGAGGTAGAATGAGATGAACTTTTAGATCTCTTCCAGCCCAAAGCAGCCTGGGATGCCCTGGTTCCATGACCTGGTATTCCTGATCTTTGGAGCCGGTGAGGTGGAACGTGGCCTTGTTGGGGGTCATCTGTCACCACCCTTCGCAGGATCCCCTTGGGAGCTACAGCCAAAGATCCTGCCCAAAAAAACTGTAGCTCCAGGGCTGTGGGGAGGATCCAGGTGCTCCAGGACTGGCTGTGCTGCAGCGTGGGAGTGGAACCCCTGGCCTGGCACCTCCCAGGAGGGCCACATGGGCAGGGGGTGCAGCCCATGCCTGGAGGAGGGGTGACCTGCATGTGCAGGGGGGGATTAGTCACATTATCTGCAAAAACCCAGGCCCAGGAGGGATCCCTGGGATTACTTTAATCTGACCTGCACTGAGCCCTCCTCAGCTTTTCTCATCCTCCTGGGAAGAACTGTGGTTAACAGAGCCCTGGTCCCTTCCCACATGCCAGGCCAGCCACCACCTCGGCCCTAAGGCTGGCATTTAGGATGGTTTTAGGATGACTTTTAAGATAACCCCCCAAGGGGGTCTCATGGCAGCAGGTCCCACGGTGGGGAGAGTGTCCCTTGAGCTCACCAGGCACCAAGGAATGTTTGCATGAAGAGCTTCCAAAGTGAGTTTTCCCTCAGAGGGGTAACATAACCCTCCTTTCATTTAGAGATGCCCAGAAAATCAGCCATCCCAGAAAAAATGAGGCAGAGCAGGAGCTTGGCTTGGCTTTGCCTTCCCACAGATTGCTGGTTGCTCATTCTGCACAAAACCTGCAGAAGCTGAGCTTAAGGAAAAGCCAAATCCCACCTGGCTCCATCAGGCACTTCTGGCACCCCAAGAACCTCTGGAGACACTTGCTCTGTCTTCATTCCCTGTTTGGTGGCAGTTCAGTCCTGCCCTGTCCCAAAGCTGAGCTCTCCCCACCCTGCCCACAGCAGGAAGGATGGAGCACATCAATCCTGAGGGACTGGGAAGAGGACAAGCAGGGTCCTGTGGAGACCAGGAGATTAGAGAGGTTAAAGGGGAGGCACAAACCCCCCAGCCCAGAAATCCCAGCCTGTCATGGGAGACCAGGTCAGCACATCCCAAAGATCCCAGGGACTTGATGGAGTGCTGAAATAGCAAGAGATTTTGAGATAAGAAACCAAAATCTTCCACTCTCATGGAATCATGGAATGGTTTGGGTTGGAAGGGACCTTAAAGCTCATCCAATCCCACCTCTTCCATGGGCTGGGACATCTTCCACCAGACCAGGTTGCTCCAAACCTCATCCAACCTGGTCAAAGTTTTCTTAATTTGAAAAATAACCCCAAAAACCCCTCTCTTTACCAACATGGGCACCCACCACTGAGAAGAACTACCAGAGACACAGGGGGGTTCTCCAATTCTTGGTGCAGAAACTGCAGCCTGGATGCTCCTCTGCAGGAAGGAGTTTAACCAAACGAGGTTAACCAAAGGGTCGGTTCAGCAGCTGACAGCAGCTGGCTGGGAGGTGCAGGAGGTGAGACACAGTGCAGAGACCTCTGGGGCTCTGGGGGAGGCAGCTGAGCAGGCAGTGTTTGTGTCTGCTGGAAGTCCTGAGAGCCAGAAGATCTGTTGGGTTCTGATGACTACCCAGAGCCAAAGTTCATTGCCAAAGGAAGCTTGTTCTGACAGCTTGTTCTGAGCTAAAGCAGGTGGGACTCAGTGACTGAAGGATGTGCAGGTGATTTTCTTAAAAGGCTCTTGCAGTCAGAAAAGTTTGGCTTAGTTCTGGGTGATGGATGGGCTGGAATTCTCTCCCCCTTCTCCAGGAGGATCTGAGTGAGAGATGTTCTTGCAAACAGACTAAACCAGATTTCACCTAAATCATAGCTGAGTCCAAAGCACAATCTTTGGATCCCAGATGTCTGTTTGCTCTCCCTCCTTACCATCCTTCAGGATAGACACACCAGGATGCAGAGTCCACTTTGCCAGGAGTGTCCATAATTAGCCCCTCATGGCCCAGGGCATCAGGAAAAATCTCCCATCAGAAAGAAATGTCCTTCCCAGCCCCACACTAAAGCTCAGCCTGTGGCTCCCCAGACTCGGCCCAAAGTGGGATGATGAGGTTGAGCAGGAGGGAGAGGAGGGGGCAGCAATTAGAGAGGAGAAACAGCTCTTTGCTGCACCATCCTCCCCTGCAATTCCAAGCAGGACTTAAAGAGGGAAGAAGAGCTTTTGTATGGAAAGCACAAAGCATGTGGCTGGTGGTACTGGAGGAGCTGCACAAGCCCAACCTTCCTGGGTTCATTCAGGAGCTCTGGAAAAGACTGATCAGGGCTAGGAGAGATCTGGAAGTGTCCAAGGCCAGGTTGGATGGAGCTTGGAGCAACCTGGGCTGGTGGAAGGTGTCCCTGCCCACGGCAGGGGGTGGGACTGGATGAGCTTTAAGGTCCCTCCCAGCCCAAACCATTCCAGGATTCTATGGTTCAATCTTATCTAAATTAATTTTGGAAGGAGGATTTACTTACCTTTCCCATAAAAAACACGTTTTTGTGATCATTTGCAAGTTTTAGGCTCCCTTCCCACTCCAACCCTTCTGGGATGCCTTGATTCCATGATCTGATATTCCTGATCTTTGGAGCCAGTGGGATGGAGCATGGCCTTGTCCTGGTCCTCTCCCATCCCATTTTAGAGGATCTCTATGGAAAGGTAGAGATCCCTTTCTCTATACCTGAGGTCCTTGGTGTGTTCTCCCTTGCTGCTGCCCAGGGACCAGGGCTGGGAAGAGCAGCCCCTTCCCACCACGAGCACACAGAAGGTGCTGCAGATTTTGTGGCCATTTCACAAGCAGCAAAACCACACGAGAAAATAGACTTGGTGGGATTCCTGCTCTCTCCAAGCTCCAAGAGAGGACTTGGCAAGCCCTGGAGTGCACGTGAGGCGGGTTTGTTTTGTTTAGTTTCTTTAGTTCCCGGGTCCCCAGTGGAGGTGCTGAGCAGAGCTAGAAGATTGTGGAATCATGGAATGGTTTGAGTTGAAAGGGACCTTAAAGCCCATCCAGTCCCACCCCTGCCATGGGCAGGGACACCTTCCACTAGCCCAGGTTGCTCCAAGCCCCATCCAACCTGGCCTTGGACACTTCCAGGGATGGGGCAGCCACAGCTTCTCTGCCCAACCTGTGCCAGGGCCTGCCCACCCTCACAGCCAACAATTCCTTCCCAATATCCCATCTATCCCTGCCCTCTGGCACTGGGAAGCCATTCCCTGTGTCCTGTCCCTCCACGCCTTGTCCCCAGTCCCTCTCCAGCTCTCCTGGAGCCCCTTTAGGCCCTGCCAGGGGCTCTCAGGTCTCCCTGGAGCCTTCTCTTCTCCAGGGGAACCCCCCCAGCTGTCCCAGCCTGGCTCCAGAGCAGAGGGATCCAGCCCTGGAGCAGCTCCGGGGCCTCCTCTGGATTTGCTCCAACAGGTCAAGGATGCTCAGATGCTTCAGTCTTGTGCTTTGAGCCTGGATCTGGAAGGAGGCAGCAGGACCTTTGACAGAAGTAAAAGTCCCTAATAGAGAGGTAGCAGGACAATTACTGGGACAAAAAGTGGATTTCTAAAACCAAGATTGTGCCCTTTATTTAAGGAAAGGGAACATCAAATCCAGAGTAAAACACAGCAGCAGGGCACGGGAATCTTGTGAGCAACCTTGGGTGTTTCTGCAGCTCCCAAAGCCTCAGCTCCGGGCACACAGCCATGGAGCCACGACCCAGAGCCTGGGAGCAGGGACATCCCCCTGTACAGGGCTTTTGGAGGGGTCTTCCTGATCAGTGGAGGAGGCTGCAAAACCCCTGTGCTCCTCACAGAGCAGAACATGAAGGAGGGCCGGGCAGGAACAGCCCTGGGAGCTCCCACAGAGGACAAGGGAATGTTGTCATATAAAGAAGCAATGAAAACAGGTTTTGAGGCTTTGTTTTTCCCTCTCTTCACTACCCAGGATCAGATCATCCCGAGCTCTGGAGCAGGACCATGGGAGCTCAGCATGGCTGAGGTCTCGAGAGGTCCTTCCTCTGGGGGACTCCAAAAACCAGGCGACAAGGAGCAGATTTGGGGGCTGCAGAGCTGGTTCTACCCTTTAGGGGCAGAAGGAACATCCTGGGCCCTGGGAACAGATGCCTGCTGGCACTACCAGGGCCCACCTCTCCCTTCTTACTTCACCCCATGGATGGGCACTAAGGGCAGGGGAACCACCACCTCTCCAAAAAGTCCCTCCTAGTGAGCTGTTCCCACCTGCCCAGGCTGCATCCTCATTCTCCTGGCCCTTGGAGAGGAAGGGACAAGGCAGAGGTGGCATAGCCAGGATCTTCCTTCCACACCAGAGTCCCAAAAGACAGAACCACCTAAAGAGAGGGCAGGGATGGATATTGGGAAGAAATTCTTCCCTGAGAGGGTGGGCAGGCCTTGGCACAGGTTGCCCAGAGAAGCTGTGGCTGCCCCATCCCTGGAAGTGTCCAAGGCCAGGTTGGAAGGGGCTTGGAGCAACCTGGGCTGGTGGAAGGTGTCCCTGCCCATGGCAGGAGTGGCACTGGATGGGCTTTAAGGTCCCTGCCAATTCAAACCATTCTGGGGTTCTGTGACTCCTCTATGCAGGTACAAGCAGGTGATCCTGTCCCACTGACCCCAAAATCCCTGCACCTCTGTGCAGGTGTGCCAGGGCCCAGCACTTCCCACTCCCAATCTGAGCCCATCCTGGTGGAGCAGGACTGGCTCATCCCTCCTGCTTTTGCTGCATTTCCCTCAAATTTGTTTGGCTTTTAGTTCGGGGCCCTTTTCCATGACAAGGGAGGGCTCAGGACTGAAAAACCAAACAAAGGTCCAAGTGTTTAAGGCTCAAAGGCAAAGAGAAGTAAATAAAGGAAACTGTAAAAAAAACAACACCAACCCTCAAGCTTTCCTTAACTCAGCCTTGTGCTTTGGGGTCAGCTGGAGAGAGGGTGTTTATGAGTACCAGATGAGCAGCACATGGAGCCAGAGAAGGTGGTGGCTCTTGTGACCCTGGAGAACCCAAAGAGAGAGGGTTTAGTGAACCCGAAATGGAGTTTCTGCCTCCCCCAGCTCACCCTGCCTCAGTTTCCCCACTCACAGCACAGGGAAAAACAGTCCTTTGGAGTCCCTGCAAGGGTGCTGAGGAGAGATGAGCTGTCCTGGTGGTGACAAGATGATCCCCCAGCACCTCCCTCACCCCTGAGACATGGCGAAACCCCTGGTCCAGCACAACACAGGGCACAGCCTGCCCACCTCTGCCCTGCACCCAGAGCTGTCAGCACAGAGACAGCCGTGGAATGTGGTTTGGATTGGAAGGAACCTTAAAGCTGATCCCATTCCACCCCCTGCCATGGGCAGGGACACCTCCCACTAGGCCAGGTTGCTCCAAGCTCCACTCAGCACTTTTTGTACTCCAACCTGTGTTAAAACAGACTCCAGTCCCCAAGCGTCCGTTTTGTCCCACCTGGGCATCATTTCCTCAGAGCTGAGGCTTTCAACCAAAGAAAAAAAAAAAAAAAAAGATTTAATCCTTCCCCTCTCCAGCAGAACAAGGGATTACAGCTCGTTTAGAGCAATTACGCTCTGAGTGCAGCTATTATTGCCATTACTCCCGAGTTGGTTGGTTAATATACTGTTTTAATCAACTCAAGGGATTAAATGCCATTAAGGACCCGAGAGGGTGGTCTTTTCCAGCTTCAAGTGGAGGGGGCAGGGTGTCCTCCTCGGGCTGGGCTGGTTCAGGGCTGAAGGAACTGGGGGGACAGGGGGACAGAGCTGGTAAAAGCAGCAGTTTGGGAGGCAGAGTCTGTAGTTAACTGAGAAAAGAGAGAAGTAAACAGGAAACTGTTTCACAACTCTGCCCTCCCCGGAGCTTCCCCTGCCATGGACCCCAAGGGCTGCTCCTTTTCTCCCTCAGCTCCCACTGGATCTCCTTGGCATGGGGAGGTTGCAACAGCAAACCTGGCCCTCCAAAAATCGGGCTCAGACCTTGCCTGGGGAGGGGGAGCCTGATCACCCCCTGATATCTGCCAGCAGGGAGAAGAGGAGCTGCCACGGGTTTCCCATGAGCTCCAAGAGCTCCCAGCAGGGATTTCTGGAGGAGGCAGAGCCTCCTTAACATTTGTAACTTCTTATTTTTTTTCTGCAGAACTTGCTAGGTTTGGTTTTTTGGGTTTTTTTCCGGTTTTTGTGGGTTTTTCTATTCACGCACAACGCAGCTGCTTTTGGAGCTCCTCGTCTGTGACAGTGGAAACATCTCGTCTGAATTCAGGCACTTTCATGGAGCGGCTCCAAACCTGAGGAAAACCGAGGGTACAGCCAATGCTTCCCCCCCTCGGGCGTTCCCAAATCGTTATTGTTCTTTGCGTGCCTGGAGAGGATTTAACACAAACCCTCAGGGGATCAAAACAAAAAATTAACGAGACGCCCTGTGCCGCCCTTTTAACTCTAATTTTGCTCCGGGGGAACTGAAATCCCTAGGTCCTAGTTTGGAAGGATTCCCAGTCTTCTAGAAGTCACCCCAGTGAAGCAGGCCGGGAAAGCTCTTGCCAGCAGGCTAGAAAGCTGAACCCTCCGAGGCACTTGGGATTATGATAACGGCTTGTTGTTACCTCATATCCCTCCCTGCTCCCTCAGTTTAGGGGTGTTTTTGCAGAGCCTGGAAAGAGAAGCTGTTTCCTTCCTTTGGGATAAGTTGGTATTTGCCAGGAGGGATGAGGTCTTGGCACCAGGGATTTTCATCATGAGCAGTTCTTTTCCCTCCCTCCCCTGGAGCTGACCGAGGTCATCCATCAGTGTCATGTAAATGAAGGACAAACCTTCCTGTCCCCTGCCAAGCTGAGGGTTGGCAGGAGCCAGGAAACCTCTCCTTGTTCCCAGGTTTTCTGGCAGACACCCCAGTGGTGCTGGTTCCTCCTGAGGGAGCCTCTTTTCTGGCTGGGCATCCCCTCCCTCCTCCCCATGGCCACTGAAACCTGGAGCAGCATCTTCTTAGAACCATCATATCCTAGAATAACAGGATGGGTTGGGTTGGAGGGACCTTTAAGCCCATCCAGTGCCACTCCTGCCATGGGCAGGGACACCTCCCACCAGCCCCGGGTGCTCCAAGCCCCGTCCAACCTGGCCTGGGACACTCTCAGGGCTGGGGCAGCCACAGCTTCTCTGGGCAACCTGTGCCAGGGTCTGCCCACCCTCCTAGCCCAGAATTCCTTCCCAATATCCCATCTAGCCCTGCCCTCTGGCAGTCTGAAGCCAATTTGTGGACACATGCCCAAGAAGGGGCTGCAGGTGTTCTGGAGGAGGGACACACACATGGCTCCAGGAGCTTCTCCAGGTGCTCAAGGCCCAAATCCCAGACACCCCCTGGCTCGCAGTGGTCACTGTGACATCCTGTGCTGCTGGAGGTCCCTCCAAGGATAAGAACAGCAGCTCTGCTGATCCTCCCACATAATTAACAAGATCATTAACAAGGCTGGAAACGTCAGGGCAGCTGTAGCACATGTGCTTTGCTCTTGTGATGTCAAACCATGGACCACGTCCTTGGAAGTCATCAGCTGGCCTGGAAAAGTGGGAAAGCAGCAGGAGACAGTGTCCCCCAGCAGCTTTGTCACTCCCTTCTCCACACACCAAGACTCCAGCAAGGAGGGCACTGTGGATGCCAGGCCAGCATGTAGAGAGGGGTTGGATGCAGCTGCAGTTGCACCTTTGCAGACCCATTGCCAAAAGTGATTCTTGACTTGCCCAAAGCTGGCAGTTTGTGCAACCAAGGAGCTTGATCTGCTCCCCCTTCATCCTCCTCCTGCTGGATGTCAAAGTCTGGTTGTCCCCAGCACCTTTGATAGCCCAGGAGGAGCAAAATCCTTCCCTACCCAAACCATTCTGGGATTCTGGGACTTGTGCTGCCCAGGGGGACCCAGCAAAGGGTGGAGCACAACCTCAGGCAGGATCCTTGTCCTCAGTCAGCTCCTGGGCTCTTGGAGCTCATGGGAAACCAGAAACCAGCTCAACTCCGTCTGGGGGATGGTGAAGGTCCCACCCTCCCCACAGGCAGACAGCCTAAATCTGCCTCTCCCCAGTAACCCCCAGCCTTAATTACCAGTCCAGAACAGCTTTTGGGGCTGGGGAGAGGAGGGAATTCCATTCAGTTGCAGTTGTGTCTGGAATTACTCAGCACCACCTGCAAAACAGCCTCTTTTCCACTCCCTCCGCGTGTAATTCCAAAGCCCGAGGCCATCCCGGCGGGGGAGGACCTGGCCGGGATCCCAGCCCGGCTCTGCGTCTGCACAAACAGGATTTGGGGATGGATCCGTTCATCGGGGCTCAGCCATTCCCTAAAATAACATCCCTACCCTGTGTTTTAACCTCTGGGAAAACACAGTCCCAGCCCTTTGCAGACCAAAGGGAGAAATTGCAGGTTTGGGTCATTTTCTGTGGCTCAGGGGAGTTTATTTTCTCTTTGGCTGCGTTTTCCAGGACATCACTTCCTGAGAAAGCTGCTTGTCTGGGAGCTTTCAGCATTAGCTCAGCCCTGGATAATCAGGAGACCCCGGGATAGAGGGAGAGTCTCTTGTGAAATGAGTTTTGGGGGCTCATCCCCACTGTGGGGGATGCAAGGACTTTCTAAGGGAGTGTGAGCCTTGCTGGGAGGGGAGCAAACCTGGAAAACCCAGGGAGAACGAAGGAAAAATAACAAATAACCCAGAATAACTGAGTTTAAATCCAAAACTGGGCCTGCAGCTCTAATCTCTGCTGGCATTTTGTGCATTTGAGCTGAGTCTGTTGCAGCACGACAAGGGTTCTAAAGTAAAAGAGGGCAGATTTAGGCGGCATATGAGGAACTGGTACAGGTTGCCCAGAGAAGCTGTGGCTGCCCCATCCCTGAAAGTGTCCCAGGCCAGCTTGGAGCGACCTGGGCTGGTGGAAGGTGTCCCTGCCCATAGGAGTGCAAACCCTTGACCACCTCAAAGCTAAACCCTTCCTGACCTGGAGCCTCTTTCTCTCTTGGGAAGATGCTGCTCCACTTCTCCCTCCCCGTCCTGTCCCTCTGCCACGTTCCATGTGCTCCCCACAATTCCAAAGGTGTGGGCAGCAGGACTGGGGAAAGCAGAGGGACACAGACATGCTGCAAACAGGAACAGAAGCAGAGAGTCTTCCCTGGACACCCCATTCCATGGGAACAGGGGCTGCCTTCCCCCTTTCCCTGGCAGTTCCTTTCTGTCCATCAGCATGAGGATGGGTGGGATGGGATGGACTGGGAGGGGGCCGGGGTGGGGGGATGGGATGGCTGCTCCTGCCACGTGCCCAAGGTGTTCCTACACCAGTGGCATTCCCGATGCCTTCCCAGCCTGGTTTCAGCCAAACCCAGTTCCACAAGAGCTAAATTTAGACAGGAACCACCAAATCCCACAGAGAGGGGCTGGTTCCCTGGGGTGACCTAGCAGGAGGCACAGCCACCCCTCCCCTCGCTGTCCCCACAGATTGGAGCCATCCTGAACCACAGGGAATCCAAACCCAGTGCTTTGGAGCTCTGCGCTTGCCCACAAAATGATGTGGCAGAGAAATTTTAGAACTTGTAGCCACCATCTGAGTGCAGGACCTGCTGTGTGTTTTGGGCAGCTTTTACTGGTCCAAACAGGGCCAGTGGCTCTGTCCAGATATCCCAAGGTGCAGCAGAGATAGGAGGTTATCAGAAAAAAGGGATTTGTGAATACCCCTCACTCCCCATTCACCACAGACCTTTTGGACTCTGGTTTAGCTTCCCATCCCAGTCTCCCCCTCCCATCCTGGTATCCTCATCCCATCCCATCCCATCCCATCCCATCCCACTGTCCCCATCCTATCCTGGTCTCCCCACCCCGTCCTGGTCTCCCCATCCCATCCCTCCCCAGTCTCTCCCCCCCAGTGCCCCCATCCATCCCAGTTAAACTCTGGTTTAACTGCTGCAGGTAAGAGCAGCCTCAGGCTCTCCCTGGTGTTGGGGGGCACTTTTCATGCCCCGAGGCTGTGCCAGGATGCCCCCAAAGCCATGCCCAGAGCAGGTTGGGCTCTCTTTGAGCCCAGGGACAGCTCTTACCTTGTCCCTGCACTGCTCCACGCTCCTCCCCACCACAATTATCAGGCTCTGGGTGTGAAAACACATTGTTTGCAGCCCCAAAGGGGGCATTTCAGCCAAGACATCCCAGCAGCAAACTGAGAACCTGCTGAGCTCAGCTCAGACATGAGCCCAAGAGTGTGACCCAGAGCTCTGCAGCCTCAATCCCACAAATATTCCCTGACCACCCACTGTTCAACACTTCACCCACCAGCAGTCTTGTTGCTGATCTGAAGTTTCCTGCCCAAAATAGTCCCTGGGAGGGGGGCTGGAGTTAACTGGGCTGGGCAGGCAGCAAGAAGTTCCCTCAGGAGGGCTGGAAGAGCACAGAGCTCTTCTCCTGAGCAGAGTCTTGCAATTTTCCACCACTTGAAGAAAACCAAGGCACAGTCAGCTCTTGAATATCTCAGAGTGGTGTCACCAGTTCACCACTGGGGCAGGAGAGCAGGCAGTGGGAGGCTCTGTGGTCAGGATTCTCCACAAAAGACAGACAGGACCTGTGTCAACTCCCTGGGGAGCTCCAAGCTGAAGGACACAAATTCCAAAGGGTGGCTGGGGGTAATGTTGTTCTCTTCAGCCTGATGTGGGATTGGAATGTCCTGCCTGCTTTGGGATGATGGGTTAAGGAAGATGCTGCTGGGCTGGAGGAACTCCAGAGGAGGAGAATGAACAACAAGATGAGGTTCAGCAAGCAGAGCTTATTAGGAAATGCTGGAGAAGTGGGAGTTGTTTAGTCTGGGAAGCAGAGGACATGAACACAGCCCATCATCAAGCAAAGCTTAATTATAAAATGGGAGGTAATCAATTGTCCTGTGAGGTCACTGGAGAAAGGGGAATAAAACCACTTCATTCTCTGCAGGGAAGGTTTGGGAAAGGTGCAGCACAGCCAGGAAGGGCTCGGGGGAGCACTGATGTCTCCTCACTGCAAGATTTAAGGTTGTACAAACATCCATCAGAGATGAGCCCTCAGGATCCCGGGAGCTGAGAAAAGGAGGATTGGTGCATCCATCCCATCACATTCCAGGGCAGACCCCTGGAATTACCGACTATAAAACCAGGGCCAAGGTCTTGGTGTGCCAAGGCAAGAAGCATCCCCAGTATTTGATCAAGGGATGCCACTGGATGCAGCCAGAGCCTGGAATAAATATCCTGCCATGGGGAAATCCTGACAGAAGAGAAGGAAGAGCTCCAGCAGTTTGGGTGCAAATGCTTTTTCACTGGACCCAGCACTGACTGGTTTTAAGGGATGTCCTTTCCTGCATCCAGGTGTGCACAGGGTGTCCTTCCCTGCATCCAGGTGTGCACAAGGATGTCCCTCACCTGCATCCAGGTGTGCACAGAATGTCCTTCCCAGCCTTCCCTGCTGGGTCCCTGCAGTGGGACAGAGCAGAATGTGCTGCTCTCTCACCTCTCATTTCCCTCCCAGCCTTGTCTCTGGCCTTGCTGGTTGGCAGCCCCTCCTCTTCCTCTGCTCTGCCAGTGCCCCCCTGCCCCCCCCCATTCTTGGATGTCCTGTCACCACCCCAGCCCTCCACCCAGAGCCTTATCTGAAGGGGCATCTCCCTTGGCTTCCTGCAGGAAATGACCCAAATTTAAGCACCTTGTGGTTCGACAGAGGGTGGAGGACTCTGGCAGACAACTGAAAGTACACAAAGGAGGCTCTTGGTGACCTTCAGTGACTTCATGAAATTCAGTCACTTGTTGTCTCTGCTCAAGGGAGCCCCCGGTGGTGTAGAGGAAAACACACTGCACTGT
>NW_020956095.1:85553-89131 GCF_003031625.1 Empidonax traillii
CAGGAGCTTTTTCAGCAGTCCCAGAACCTCAGAATCCCAGACTGGTTTGGCTTGGAAGGCACCTTAAAGCCCATGCACTTCCACTCCCTGCCATGGGCAAGGACACCTTCCAGCAGTCCAGCTCCAACCTGGCCTTGGACACTTCCAGGGATGGGGCAGTCACAGCAAGCCTGAAATCAGCCTTGATGGGAATTTTAGCAGGGAAGAGACAGTGGCAGGCTTGTCTCCTTCCCTTGCCTGTCCTCCTGGAGATCTCTCCTGTGTTTCCCAGGCTGGCTTTTCCCTGCCCTCACCTGCCTGCAAAGCTGGCAAGGAGGTGGAATCCAGCAAAGCTGTATTTTGTTTCATGTCATTTTACAGCTGGTCTGAAACAAAATCCTGGGCTTTATTTTACTTTATTTTATATTTTATATTTTATTTTATTTTATTTTATTTTATTTTATTTTACTTGATTTTATTTTATTTTATTTTATTTTGGTTGGTTGGTTGGTTTGTTTTATTTTTTTCTTCTTTCTTCTGAAGACCAGACTCAAATAAGATGACTAAAACAAGCAGTTATTTAAATAATGGCTGGGTGGGAGCTCAGTGACATCGATTTAAAGGAATTTAGCTCCAGCCTCAAAGTCTGGGGTGCTGCAATTTTCTGATTCATTCTGCCACAAGCAACAGGGGTAAAAACCATGCTGGCCTTGCCTGTGCTCCTGTAAAGATGTGTCTGAAGATGGGCAGGGGCAGGACAAGCTGGACCAGAAGATTTGATCCCTTTCCACCCACCTCCTGCCCTTTCCCTTCCCCAGGGGTCTCCTCCTCCTGTCCATCTCCCTCCAGGTTTCCTGACCATCCTCTGCTCTGCTCTCCTCCCTCAAAACTCTGAGCCCAGCACTTGACACATTCTGAAACCAAATCAGCCCCAGATGATGTTAAAGGGAAAGTGAAAAGCTTTCTAATCATGAATAAACCAGCAGGGATTACCTGCCCTGGCCCATCTCCAGGCTGAAAAATCAAACTATTGCATTAGGGAACAAGATCTGGAGGAGGGGATTTGTCAGCAGGCAGAGATCACATCCAGTTCTGTGCCTGGTGGGGGATTTCAGCCCAAGAAACCCCTTTTCTGGTGGGAGTCAGTCCCATCCCAGGAGAATTTTGCCTTAAGCTCAGTTTGGGGGTGATGCCAAACATGATAGGACTTTTCACAAGGGCCTGGAGTCATTGGACAAAGTGGGAACTGAACTGAAAGAGAGCAGGGTTAGATGGGATATTGGGAAGGAATTCTTGGCTGTGAGGGTGGGCAGGCCCTGGCACAGGTTGGGCAGAGCAGCTGTGGCTGCCCCAGCCCTGGAAGTGTCCAAGGCCAGACTGGAGCAACCTGGGCTGGTGGAAGGTGTCCCTGCCCATGGCAGGGGGTGGAACAATTAAGGTCCCTCTCAACCCAAACCATTCCGGGATTCTGTGGCTCAGTCTTATCTAAATTAATTTTAGAAGGAATTGACTTAATCTTCCCATAAAACCCCCACATTTTTATGATTATCTGCCATGCCCCCATCAGCTTTCTCCTTATTTCTTTCCTCTTTAGCCTTCACTGTCCTGATCTCCCCATCTCCCTTTAAAACCACTCTATGCCTTTCAGTTTTACTGATTGGCTTTGGGCTAACTTTAATTTTGTCTGCCTGTCCCAGGAGCAGCCAGGACAGAACTCAGAGCATTAATCTACTTCCTGAAGGGATTTTTTTTTTTATATTTTCTGCAGTTTCTTCTCCCCCTGTCCAATCCCAATCCCCCTGTGCCACCTCTGACTTCTGAGTCAGCATTTCATGATGACATCATGGAATCCCGGAATCCCAGAATGGCTTGGGTTGGAAGGGACCTTTAAGATCATCCTGTTCCACCCCTGCCATGGGCAGGGACACCTTCCACTAGACCCGGTTGCTCCAACCTGGCCTTGGACGCTTCCAGGGATGGGGCAGCCACAGCTTCTCTGGGAATTCCATCCCAGCCCCTCACCACCCTCACAGACAAGAATTCCTTCCCAATATCCCATCCATCCCTGCCCTCTGGCAGTGGGAAGCCATTCCCTGTGTCCTGTCCCTCCATCTCTTGTCCCCAGTCCCTCTCCAGCTCTCCTGGTGCCCCTTTAGGCACTGGAAGGGCTCTGAGATTCCCATGAATCCTTCTCTTCTCCAGGCTGAGCACCCCCAGCCCTCTCCTGAGTCACTGAGGCTGATTTAAAACCCATCCAGGCATGTGAAACCTTCCAGTGACATTTTCAAAGGCACATCCCTGTGCCCTGTTTGCCATTTCACCACCACCCTCCCCAACAGCTCCTCCTCCAGCTCCCTTTTTCCACCAGCCTCCACCAGCTCAGCCCATTTTCTATTCCCTGCAAAACTTTTCCACTTGGCTGTTCACCCTTCTCCCCTTGTATTGTGAATAAAAGACTTTCATCTCGAGATGGACCATCCCATTATTATATTATTTATCTGTTGAGAGTGAACTCTTGATTCCCTTTGTTCCTTTGTCTGTCTTAATAAGCTTTTAATACCCAGTGGAAGTTAAACAATTCCCCCTTGGCTATTGAGTTTCCTTAAAAGCCTCTTTGATGGCCTTTATAAAAAAGCCCTCAGGAAAACGTATTAACTGCTCTCCATTATCCACTACTTTGTTGACTTAACATAAGAAGAAGGGAAATTCCTCCTCCCCCCCCTTCATATTCCAGGCACACAGGAGGGTTTTTAATTCTGCCTTTAATTATTATTTCAATTGGCCTCCTAAAAGGATACTTGCAAAGTGCTCAGGTAAAGCATTTCTCTGCTGCAAAAATGCAGTTTTTGTGGATTAATTAAAGCCTGATGTCAACTTTATCAGAATTGCAGCTTTAGGGTTAATTAAAACTACTTGGGAATTTATTAGAAAGTCCAGGAAATGCTGCTGAAACCTCCTTTTCTTGGCTTGTGAAAAATGTGTTTCTTTCTGAAGGTCTTAAATGAAACATTCTAATTTCCCCTTTTCAAACAATATTTCAAGATTAAGAGTAATTTTGACCTCCCTCTCCACATTGTATTAATGGGTTTCTGGGGAAAAGCTCAGACCAGAGAGGGAGAACTGCCTTTTCCCAGCCCACTTTTCTCCCTCAACGAAACAAAATGAATTAATAAACTGTTTGGGGCCCTTCCCAGACCTTCCCCTTCTCCTCCTCAAGCAGAAAACAGGTTGTTGATGACATTTTACAGCTTGGGGATGGAAAGCAGGGGCTATTCAGGGTTCCAAGGAGCATGAGGGCCTCTCCAGGAGGACAAAGCAGAGCAGAGACGTGGCTGTTGTGATGTCCAGGCTTGGTCTGCTCCAGAATCTTCCTCATCCCAAGGGAAGGGATGCACTGGGGGGTTGTCTTGTCGCTGAACCTGCAGGACACTTTTGATAAAAAATGTTCCCTTTCAAAAAATTCCAGTGTCTTGCTGGTGCAAGGGCATCTCTGATTGGAACAGAGGGATGGGTTGGAGCTGGTGAACTTTTTCATGGATTAAGGGGAGTTTCACATGACTTTCTACTTGGAAAAGGCATGAAATGCTTGGGAGGAGCTC
>NW_020956095.1:89152-90981 GCF_003031625.1 Empidonax traillii
AAAACTTGTTTGAAAACTGGGCTTTTGTACTCTTTCGATATCAGTTGTTGAATATTCATTCATTGTCCGTTTGTTGCCTTAAAAGGTAATTCCCCTGCTTTGGAGGTGGATGTTACCCCCTGGTTGGGTGGATGTTATCTCCCCTGGGCTTGTACAGGGGGGGTCTTGCATCATCCTCAGCTGCAAGTCTTGGAGGGTCTCTCTGTATCCACATGGCACAGAGAAATATATTTTCATTTATAATTTGTTCCCTGTTCCCGGCCACAAAAGATTCCCTGGTGTTAGGTCCAGACAGGACCCTTCACCTTACAGACTCCACGGTACGCCTAGAAGTTAGTAAATATACAGAAATAGTTTTTTGTTAGTATCCCCCTTTTATTTTAATTTGCTTGGAATAAAAACCGGTGTCTTCATCTATCACACCAACAGCTCCTCCTCCAGCTCCCTTTTTCCACCAGCCTCCACCAGCTCAGCCCATTTTCTATTCCCTGCAAAACTTTTCCACTTGGCTGTTCACCCTTCTCCCCTTGTATTGTGAATAAAAGACTTTCATCCCGAGATGGGCCATCCCATTATTATATTATTTATCTGTTGAGAGTGAACTCTTGATTCCATTTGTTCCTTTGTCTGTCTTAATAAGCTTTTAATACCCAGCGGAAGTTAAACAATTCCCCCTTGGCTATTGAGTTTCCCTAAAAGCCTCTTTGATGGCCTTTATAAAAAAGCCCTCAGGAAAACGTATTAACTGCTCTCCATTATCCACTCCTTTGTTGACTTAACATAAGAAGAAGGGAAATTCCTTCCCCCCCCCCTTCATATTCCAGGCACACAGGAGGGTTTTTAATTCTGCCTTTAATTATTATTTCAATTGGCCTCCTAAAAGGATACTTGCAAAGTGCTCAGGTAAAGCATTTCTCTGCTGCAAAAATGCAGTTTTTGTGGATTAATTAAAGCCTGATGTCAACTTTATCAGAATTGCAGCTTTAGGGTTAATTAAAACTACTTGGGAATTTATTAGAAAGTCCAGGAAATGCTGCTGAAACCTCCTTTTCTTGGCTTGTGAAAAATGTGTTTCTTTCTGAAGGTCTTAAATGAAACATTCTAATTTCCCCTTTTCAAACAATATTTCAAGATTAAGAGTAATTTTGACCTCCCTCTCCACATTGTATTAATGGGTTTCTGGAGAAAAGCTCAGACCAGAGAGGGAGAACTGCCTTTTCCCAGCCCACTTTTCTCCCTCAACGAAACAAAATGAATTAATAAACTGTTTGGGGCCCTTCCCAGACCTTCCCCTTCTCCTCCTCAAGCAGAAAACAGGTTGTTGATGACATTTTACAGCTCGGGGATGGAAAGCAGGGGCTATTCAGGGTTCCAAGGAGCATGAGGGCCTCTCCAGGAGGACAAAGCAGAGCAGAGACGTGGCTGTTGTGATGTCCAGGCTTGGTCTGCTCCAGAATCTTCCTCATCCCAAGGGAAGGGATGCACTGGGGGGTTGTCTTATCGCTGAACCTGCAGGACACTTTTGATAAAAAATGTTCCCTTTCAAAAAATTCCAGTGTCTTGCTGGTGCAAGGGCATCTCTGATTGGAACAGAGGGATGGGTTGGAGCTGGTGAACTTTTTCATGGATTAAGGGGAGTTTCACATGACTTTCTACTTGGAAAAGGCATGAAATGCTTGGGAGGAGCTCAGCAGAGACATTAGGAATAAAGCCTAAAACCTGGCTGAGCTCATGGCACTCCCAAGGGAAATTCCCTGGAGCTAGTTTTTTATGGAATGGGTCCACAAAGCTCTTTTTTCTTCATTGCACCCCTCCCAATTGGATGTGAT
>NW_020956095.1:91775-98851 GCF_003031625.1 Empidonax traillii
CCAGGTCTTCCCAAATCCTGGGCTTTGATGCCTTCAAAATGTGATCCGAGATGGTATCGAGCTGTGCCAGGGGACGGGCAGGTTGGACACTGGGAAAATTCCTTCCTGGAAAGGGCTGTCCAGCCCTGCCACAGCTGCCCAGGGCAGGGCTGGAGTTCCCATCCCTGGGGGGATTTAACAGCTGTGGGGATGTGGCACTTGGGGACACAGGGCAGTGGTGGCCTTGGCACTGCTGGGGAAGGGTTGGCCTTGATGATCTCAGAGGGCTTTTCCAACCCTGGGATTCCATGTTGGGCATGGAATCTCCCCTGGAAGTTCAACCTACCCTCACACTGCTCGGCTCGGCCTTGGCTCCCACACCTGCACAGGGAGGTTTGATCCGGCAATTCCTCAGCTTTTGGGAAAGACCACACTCCAAAGCCACAAACAGTCGGTGCCCAAAGGACTTCCCGCTCCAGAAAGGAAATGGGAAGGGGAAAACTGCAGCTGGGAAGTGGAAGGGAGGCTTCCAAGGGCTGGATTAGTCTCTGGCATATTTTCCAATGAGCGCTATCTTGGCCTCAAGCTCTCTTTGAGCAGGAAAAGGTGCAAAGAGTGGGAGAAAGGGAAAGTAGGGGAAACAATTTGCAGGCTGTAGGCTCTCTTTTGGGATGAGATGGGTCTTGTTCTCTGAAAATTGTTTCATCTCCCTAGGGCTAGAGATGGATAGAGATTCCTTTGAGTAGAGATAATGATGGTCTTGGGATGGCTGCTCTGGCTGGAGTAGGATTTGCTGGAGCCTTGGAATAGGGATGGGACCCAAGTGTTTACTGAGTCCATCTCCATGTGCTGGGACATAATTCAGCTCATGTGATTGAGGCTGCATGATTTTGGCAGACCTCTGATCCCAAAAAAAGAAGGGAAAACTAAATAGCCTAGGGTGAGTGTCCATGAGGAAAAGGCTCAGCAGGAGCACCAGGACGTGCTGCTGTGATGTCTGACTCTGAAGTACCCACAGATCTGGGTCAAACTGGACAGACTTGCTGCAAAATGGGACAACAATTCCTGGGAGGGGAAGAAAGAGGCCAAAACTCTGCTTGGATGAAGGAAATGTGGGTCCGTGCTGCACGTATGGACTCACCCTGCTCTGTATGGACCAGCAGTGCCATTCCTGGACAACCTTCTTGCTTTTTAGGAATTTAAGCCCTTTTCTTAACCCTTTGGTGCTGAGAAAAAAAAAAAAATTAGTTTGGCATGAGGGCATGAGGAACAGATCCCAATTTGCTCTTTCCCCTGGGATATTAAGAGCTGCCCCAATTCCCACCTTTCACATTTGCCTTCCTGCTGCTGACAGCTTGGCCAGCAAGCTGAGAAATATCCCAGCACTGCCTGAGATCACCCCCCATTTCCTAATTCCCAGTAATGTGCAGATTTTCTGCTTGGCAGAAATATCCACATGGGAAGTGAGTGTAGTTCCAGCTGCCTGGAAAATACTGAAGGGGCTGATTCCTGAGAGAAACTCCTGGAAAATTCAAAGAGAAAGCAGATTCTTGTGTAAGGAAAGACAGCTGGATCCATTTTTGTGCAATCAAGGAGTGATCAGTGGGAACAGAATGTTCCTGTGTACAATACTCCTGGAAACTGTGACCTTTCCCACCTTTCCTGGTTGATTCCTTGAGGCTCCTGAAGGAACTTTGCACACGAGGTCTGTTAGTTGGGTTTTTGTAAATCAAATTCATATATCCTCCCTGCTTGCAAAAAAAAGCAAACCCTCAATCCTATTAGGAAGAAGATGTGGAATTTGCTGCCTCACCTTTGGCTTCAGGCAATCAAAACCCATTTATATGACATCCTTCAGCATCCCTGGAGCTGCGTGAGCCACAAACCTAATTAATTTAACCAAAGGGGGCAAGGAGGGAATGAAATGTTGAGTACAACCGGGAAGAAAAACTGAGATGAAGGAGGCCTTTACTGCCATGGACTTAACTTTTTGCTCTGGTTTTGCTCAGATTTCCAAGGAAGTCACGTGTTCCAGCAGTTCCCATCGTGGCAAAGTACCCCTTGGTTTTTTTATAAGCCACATCACTCAGAAAGCAAGTGGAATCACTGAAGGAGTGATGCTGGCAGGTAGTTTGCTTCCAGCATCCTCTTTGCAGAGAAGGAGGAAACTGTGTTTGTTCCAGCCTGGGCCAAATCCAGGCTTGCAACCTCAAAGGGTCCATACAAAACTGGAAAGAACAGCTGTAATTCTAAACAAAAAGGGGGATTAATGGTGTTTTTCCCACTGGAGTTGTGGAGCATAGCACAGACCCCTCTGCCAGCTCTGGGATGGGGGGGTTTATTTTCCCTTGGCATCAGGAGCAGGGAAAGCTGGGAGAGAGTGGTTTCTCCTCCATGTCTCTGCTCCCAGACTCCACCACCTGCCCGGAGGGATCCACCCAAATTCCCCGAGACCTTAGGAGGGTTGATGGAAGACAACAAAACTTCCAGAAAGCTCCCCCAGGGTGTGCAAAGCCTCTGCAAAGAGAGCAAACCCTTGCCCTGGACTGGCACTGCGCCATTTCTCCTCCTCCTCCTCCTCCTCCTCCCAATCCTATTAGTATTAGGGAGGGATGGAGCTATAAGAGGAAAAGCCCATCTTTAGCAGCAGTGCTGACAGCTTGCCTTTTAAATCTTTAATAAGCACAAGCTTGCACAGCCACTCTGCTGCTCAGCACATGGAAGCAGCCACCCAGTGCCCTGCAGGGCTGCTGGAGGCTTGGGAAGCACCTGGAGAACCTCAGCTGCAGTTCTTGCTCCATCAGAAAGCCTCCACATGTGTGCCAGGAACCTGCATTCCAAGCCTTGTCCTGTGTGGAGCTGTTCATCCCAGAAGGGTTCGCAAGGCCCGAGTGACAGGGATTCAGCTCCTCCAGGTCTCAGTTTGGGACTGCAGATGGTCCCTCTGCTTAACTGGGGGGCAAAAGTGGCCCCTCTGGGACATTAATGAGAAACATTAAAAGAAGCACTGAACATAGAGTCTTTGCCAGAGTCTCTGGGTGGAGAACATTGTTCTGGGAAGCAGAAGGCAGGGAAGAGTCAGGAATTGTGTCTCAGAAACTGCAATGAATGAGGGTGCTGGGGCATGCTGGGGTCTTGCTGCCCTCTCCTGGAGGCAGCTCCTCCTTCTGGACCAGGGGATGGCTTGTGGAGTTTGAGCATGGCCAGGATGTCTGCAAGGCAAGTCCTTGGCATCCAGGTTTCTGGTAACCACAAGCCACAGACACCTCAGCTCTCTGTCCTTTGGAGGCTGGAGCCCCCAGTTCTAGCCCTTCTTCCCATGGAGAGGTGGAGCAGCTTTTGGTTGTATCCCAAATCAGGGGGACCTTGGCCAGACTTTTCACTGGAAGAGCAGAGGTGGTTAAATTGTGTGTAAATGGAATTAGGCACTGCCAGAGGGCAGGGTTAGATGGGATATTTGGAAGGAATTGCTGGCTGGAGGGTGGGCAGGCCCTGGCACAGGTTGCCCAGAGAAGCTGTGGCTGCCCCTGGATCCCTGGAAGTGTCCAAGGCCAGGTTAGAGTAACCTGGGCTGGTGGAAGGTGTCCCTGCCCATGGCAGGACCTGGATGATCTTTGTGGGGGATGATTCTGGGATTCTCTGTCTCGCAGAAGCAGCTGCCCCTGGGCTGGGCAGAGCATGTGGAAATGGAGCATGTACTGGATTTATTGCTCTGTGTGCCAACAGGATGATCCAGTTTAGTCATGGAGAGGCAAATCCCTTGTATGGGGCAGGAACTGCAGCTGGATCCGACGCCTTATCTGTGCTCTAAGGCAAATTTAAGTGTCTGTGCAGAAATGTCAGGGAAGAAAACGAAGGAAGACCTGAAGCACTTAATCTCAGTTTAGGATAAACACTTTGTATTTCCTCACTGTTTGCAAATTCATGTAGATGAAACAAGATCTGGAAAGCCAGTGATGAAAAGGTTCAGGAAAGAGGCAGGAGAGCAGCACCAAGGAAGGAGAAAGAACAGCAATATGTGGTGGGAGGCTGGGGGAGGGGATTACAGACACTGCCCAAAGCTGAAGGATCACCCTAAGAAGGGTGTGGGAGGCATGGGAGGGTCTCAGCAGATGTTCTCCTGCTCACTCCCCAGCCAGGCACCCACCGTGGTGCCCTGGGAGTTGCTTTAGGTTCTATTCATATCCAGATGTGGAGTGTGGTGACCACACACCACCCCAGGCCCTTCTCACACTCCCTCCACATCATTTGCCTTCTCAGATCCTCTTCTTTGGGTCTTGGTTTTTCAGGCAGCTCCTGGCTCAGCCTGCCTGTTCCCCAGCCTTCAGAAATGGAGCACAACCCCAAAAAACCCATGTCGTCTTCTGAGCCCATCCTGGACCTCAAGACAGACACGGCAGAAGCAGTTACAGGTGAGAACATCCCTTTGCTGCCCGGGTGTCCCAGTCCCACCATGCAGAGCCAGGGGTCGTGTCCATGGACCTGCACTCACACCCAGGCACTCCACAGGGATGTGTGTTCCTGTCACAGTCTCCCCCTCTTCCTCTTGTATCCATTCCTTCACCACAAATGGCTTGATTCCGTCCTGATTCCGGTTGTGCCAATGCCAAGATGAGCTCAGGCTTGGAGTCAAAGGCGCACTGGCTTGTGCACCAGGGCTGGTGAGAGGCAGATGGCACAGGGGGACACTGTGTCTGGCTTGGCACTGCCAATACAGCCTTTTCCCACCAGCTGGGAAGGTGGGATGTGGTTCCAGGCTCCAGGTATCCAGGCTTCACAGGTCTGCTCCAATGGAAGGTGTCCCTGCCCACAGCAGGGGTCAGAACTAGATGAGCTTTAAGATCCCTTCCAACCCAAACCGTTCCAGGTTTCCATGGTTCTAAGATCCTCCCCACCCTGCTTTCAGCCTGCTGTCCATCCTGGGCTCTCTTGTTTAGCCCCCATGACACTGATGCTCAGCTTTATCCCTGGAGAGTGGCAGGGAACATTCAGGTCCCAGCACTGCGAGGTCTCCACTCATGAACCTCCATCCTGCACAAGGTGGGCCCTCCAAGCCCCCCCTGTCCCAGACGTTCCTCTGCTCTTGTGGACTTGCTGCATGTTTAAATAAGCCATAAGACAACACAGGGACACTGCAGGCTCTTCCAACTCAACAAATTTCCCACACTGAGCTGCTTCCAGAAACAAGTTTCCCACTGCGTGTGCCGTGTCAGGGAGCAGATGGAATGCTGAACCACCTCCCCTGGGCGGCAGCAATTCTGCTCTCCCCAAAACCAGGATGGCAAGCCATGGCTAATCTTCCTCTCCCACATGAGCACCCTTGACCTCCTCCTGAGGAACTGCAGGACAACCTCAGCTGCTTCCTGACAGTGCAGAAAGTAAAAACACCTCTTTATTGGGAAGCCCCACCAGGAGCCACGAGGATGGAAAGCCCAGGGGAGCTGCTTTGCTGGACTCCCCTGTCTTTCATTTGCTCATTCAGAAGGAACCCAGTGAAGCAGAAACTCCACTGGTTGGGATTCATTCCTGAGATTTGTAACCACAGAACACTCCACATCCTTTCCTGGTGTTACAGCCAATGACCAGGAGAGCCCAAGGAACCCTTTTCTCCCCAGAAATCAAGGCCAAACAAACCCCTTTCTCCCACAAATATCAACACCAAACAATTCCTGTGCTTACTTTTTTTTTCATTTGCATGATTTATTCCCTCTATAATCATTCCAAAACTTTCAGAATGCTGCCATCCCACCTCAGGGATGTGGCCAGTGATGATTTTCTGTGGCTGGGGATAAGTTTGCCCTGGAAAGAAATGGATGGTCTGAGAAAAGGACCCAGCACAAAGTCTGTCAGTGGTGGCAGGAGCCAGTTGAGTCCTCTCTTAGGTACATCTGGGGCATCTTTGTGGCTGCTGGAGTGAGGTTAGGAAACATTTCAGCTGGAAAAGAAACCTGGCAGCTCTTCCAGGCCATCAGCAGGAGTGGGAATAACTGATATGATCCCTCACACTGCAACATCCATGCAGGGCTCAGCGATGGTTTGCTCCAGGTGGACATTCCCAAAACTAGTTCATGCCCCTGGAAAAACCTTCAACTTGAAGGGTTCAGCAAAGGGGTGGCTGTTCCTCACCTGCTGCCCTGGGGACTCCAACCCTGGGAAGCAGATCAGGTTGACCAGGAGCTGCTCCTCTTGACAGGGGTTTGTCACACACACTATTGATGACTAATTCCTGCCAGGCCTTGGAGTCATGGAATCATTTAGGTGGGAAAAAACCCTAAGACCATCAAGACCAACCATTCCCCAGCACTGCCAAAGCCCCCACTGACCTCTAGTGCCACATCCACACAACTGTTAAATCCCTCCAGGGATGGGCACTCCAGCCCTGCCCTGGGCAGCTGTACCAGGGCTGGACAGCTAGAAGAAAGGGAATTAGACCCATCTCATCCCAAAAGAGAGGCAGAGCCTACAGCCTGCAAAATGTTTCCCCTACTTTCCCTTTCTCCCACTCTTTGCACCTTTTCCTGCTCAAAGAGAGCTTGAGGCCAAGATAGCGCTCATTGGAAAATATGCCAGAGTCTAATCCAGCCCTTGGAAGCCTCCCTTCCACTTCCCAGCTGCAGTTTTCCCCTTCCCATTTCCTTTCTGGAGCGGGAAGTCCTTTGGGCACCGACTGTTTGTGGCTTTGGAGTGTGGTCTTTCCCAAAAGCTGAGGAATTGCCGGATCAAACCTCCCTGTGCAGGTGTGGGAGCCAAGGCCAAGCCGAGCAGTGTGAGGGGAGGTTGAGCTTCCAGGGGAGATTCCATGCCCAACATGGAATCCCAGGGTTGGAAAAGCCCTCTGAGATCATCAAGGCCAACCCTTCCCCAGCAGTGCCAAGGCCACCACTGCCCTGTGTCCCCAAGTGCCACATCCCCACAGCTGTTAAATCCCCCCAGGGATGGGAACTCCAGCCCTGCCCTGGGCAGCTGTGGCAGGGCTGGACAGCCCTTTCCAGGAAGGAATTTTCCCAGTGTCCAACCTGCCCGTCCCCTGGCACAGCTCGATACCATCTCGGATCACATTTTGAAGGCATCAAAGCCCAGGATTTGGGAAGACCTGG
>NW_020956095.1:99748-180384 GCF_003031625.1 Empidonax traillii
CTTGCCCAGGAGTGCTCGGCAAAAGCTGCTTTTGCTCCACGTGGGACGGGAATGTCCGTCCCAGCCAGATGTTCTGCTGATGCAAAGCCCGACGGCCCCGCTGGGCTCCGCTTCCAGCGGCTCAGGACGCCTGAGGGCTCTGCCGGTCACCGCAGTCTGACCCCTCGCCTCCGGAGCTGGTGTAATTCCCGGTCCTGGCGCGGCGCTGGATCGCTGCCCTCCCGAAGCACAGCGAATGCAGCAGTCACGCCAGGTCCCCCCGCGCTCCCCCCTCGCTGCCCTGCAGGAGGCAGCTCATTCCCCTCCAGAACATTCCACCCATCCCGACCCTCCGCAAGGGGTTTGCACGGAGCTGGAGCATCCCAGCCTTGGGAAAAAGCAACACTTCTGCCTGGTCATGCCAGAGGAGGCAGAGAGAGTTGGGAGACCCTTGGAAGGGGAAACTGTTGCTCTTCTTTTCACTTCCCTGGGAGTGCCGGAGCTGGAGCAGATTAGTGCAGATGTTAAATTAACAGTGACAGCAAACAGTCACTGTTTATATAGATATATAGATGTATATCTTTATATCTTTATATTTTTATTTTATTTTAATATACCATTTATATTTATATATTTAAATATATATAATCTGTATACTATATAAAATACTTGTATAAAAATAAGAGGGAATTAATATAATATGTATTATATATATGAATAAAAAAGAGGGGAAGGAGATATATCTAAATATCTATAATATATATGTATAAAATAAGAGAGAAAGAAAATATATATAATATCTATATCATATATATGCATTAAAAAAAAGAGGGAAAGAATCTTTGGACAGCACAGCTCCCCACTGAGCAGGACTCACAGTCTAGAAACGCCAGCAGAATTCGTAGCCCCAAAAAGCAGCACCAAAAAAATTGTTTGGGAAACAACAACAGCTTCCAAGGATGGGTTTGGATGGCAGCAAAGGCAGTCAAGGAGCAAAGGGACATCCCCTGCTCCCCTCCCTCAGCTCTGACAGCTCTGCCAGCACCGCAGAGAGCAGGAAATAAGGAGAAAATTTGGGATTAGAGGAGTCAGGGATGACCTGTGAGCAGCAATTCCCCCCCACTGATGGAGAGCGTGTGTGCTGAGGGGTTCAGAGAGAGCCGAGAGCTGAGGGAGATCCCAGCAGGGGCTTGGCCAGGAATTCACTGCAGGAACAGCCTTTGCCTGTTTGTTCCTTCTCCAGCAGCCCCCGGTGCTCACTGGAGTCACCGTCTGACAAAAGGTGGCTGGAATCTGTCAAAGGAATCTGTCATTCCTGACCCGACAACCTGGTTTAAATGCTAAAAAGATCCGGATTACACAGCATTCCTCCTGCAGAGCTGCATTTCTGCCCTGCAGGAGTACTGGAATAGAATCCCACCATGGTTTGGGTTGGAAGAGACAATTAAAGGTCACCCAGTCCCACACCCTGCCACGGGCAGGGACACCTTCCACCAGCCCAGGCTGCTCCAAACCCTGCCCAACCTGGCCTTGGAGGCTTCCAGGGATGAGGCAATGCAGTCCCATTTCCAGGGTGGAGGCATTTCCACATTCCAGCCATTCCTGCAGTGAGTGTTTATTCAGAGCACTCAGCAAACACTGATTTCATTTAGATCAAGGATCTCGAGGGAATTTTGTCCCCTGCAATCCCATTGCCTGCACAGAGACCATGATCCTGCAAGACAAACATTATAACAGGAGCACAGGGTGCCCAAGGAAACCATGGCTGCCCCATCCCTGGAAGAGTCCAAGGCCAGGCTGGACAGTTTATGGATAACTGATGGAGATGTGCTCCCAAACATCACCCTTTTTACCTCCTGTGGGCATGGAGGTCACAACATCACCTCTTCTAAGAATCACAGAATCCCAGTATGGGATGGGAAGAGACCTTAAAGCCCATCCAGTTCCACCCCCTGCCATGGGCAGGGACACCTTCCACCAGCCCAGGTTGCTCCAAGCCCCGTCCAACCTGGCCTTGGACACTTCCAGGGATGGGGCAGCCACAGCTTCTCTGGGCAACCTGTGCCAAGGCCTGCCCACCCTCCCAGGGAGGAATTTCTTCTTCAAATCTAATCTAAACCTGCCCTCTGTCAATTTGGAGACATTTCCCCTTGTCCTGTCACTCCAAGGCCTCATAAAAAATCCCTCTCTGGTTAATTGGGGAAAATATGGGTCTCTGCAGTGGGAAAGGGGCTGATGCAGTTTGAGGTGCAGATCCCACACATGGCTGGGGAAGCAGCCCAGGAATGAGCTGCTCTTCCCCTGTCCATGTCAGGACCATCCCAGCCCCCTTCAGCTGGACACAGACTGAAGCCCAGGCCCTGCGCTTCTGCCACATGGAGGGTTCATCTCCCTGCCAACCACTCTGGAAAAACAAACCACTGTGCAAAGAGCTGTGAGGGGCTGGGACAGAGTGTGCAGGATCCCGTTAATTGCTCCCAGCAGGATTCCATCAGCACCACGGGGCTGTGGAGGAAGTGTCCCTGCTGCACTTTAATTGCTGCTCCAGAACAGACAAAAGTGTCACAGAGGAAGCAAAGTCTAAGAAAAGAAGGATGAAAAAAATCAGTCTAAGTGACAGATCCCTCTTCCCAGGTCAGCAGCTGAGAGGGGTGCTCAGAGGACTGGGAGGTGTTCTCGGATCATCTGAGGGGCTGAACCCCCTTATTGCCAGACAGGGCTGGCCCCACAGATCTGAAAATGTGAGGGAATATAAACCTGAGATAAAATGAGGATATTTGTTCAAAGATACAAAAAAAGAAGGCCCCAGAGCTGCTGCAAGGGTTGGAGCCCCTCTGCTCTGGAACCAGGCTGGGACAACTGGGGGGGTTCCCCTGGAGAAGAGAAGGATCCAGGGAGACCTGAGAGCCCCTTGCAGGGCCTAAAGGGGCTCCAGGAGAGCTGGAGAGGGACTGGGGACAAGGGATGGAGGGACAGGACACAGGGAATGGCTCCCCACTGCCAGAGGGCAGGGAGAGATGGGATATTGGGAAGGAGTTGTTGGCTGTGAGGGTGGTGAAGCCTTGGCACAGGTTGCCCAGAGAAGCTTCCAACCCAAGCCATTCTGTGGATTTCTAAGATAGATGCCAAGAAAATAACCTGGAAAATCTGGACTGCCCCAAGTTTGGGGTTGGTCCAGGTGCAGTTCTAGGCCAAGTGACCTCCACACTCCTGCAATCACTGACACACTGAAGAAGAACACACCCCTGTCCCAGCAGCACATCCCAGCCCTCAGCTGGGGTCAGGAAAACTCCATCTCCCAGCTATCATCCAGCACAGATTCCTGGGTCCAACTTTCCCAAGTCCTGGGATATCTCCTGGTGGACAATGCAGAAGAGTGGCCAAGATGAGCATCTGCCCCTCGACACCTGGCTGTTGAATTCTGCAAATTCCAAGTTGGAACCAGCTTTCCTCAGCAAAACTTCCACAAATCCCTGTTGGTTTTGGCTCTCTTTCAGTGTTTTGGGAACACGTGTGCCCCTGCAGGTGAATTCCAGGGCTGGGATCCTTGGCCAGGATGTTTGGCCAGGAGGAACCACGTGTTCCAGGACCATCTGGGGGGAAATAAAAACCTGCTGAGGTCTGGATTTCTCACTGACCATTTCCAGAGCTGAGTGTGAGCACCAGGCAGGGCAGGCTGAGGTGACACGTCCATTGGGGAGTGAGACAGAACAAAGGGAAGGAAATTTTTATGGGCAATTAATGAGTATTTCCAAAGACAGGTCGTTAAAACTCACTCTCTTCTTTATTCAAAGTCCCTTGGCTGCCTCAAGATGCTCTAAATTACCTCATCATGCTAAATTAGGAGAATTAGAAAATGTGGACCAAGCTGTGCTGACACAGGACTGTGGGAATGGCCTGGACATCACCTGCTCTGCCCCTCCAAAGCAAAGAGATCTAAGAGTCCAAGTGTCCAAGGCAGGTTGGAGCAACCTGGGCTAGTGGAAGGTGTTCCTGCCCATGGCAGGGGGTGGGACTGGATGAGCTTTAAGGTCTCTCCCCACCCAAACCATTCTAAGGTTCTGTGATTAAGAGCAGAGGGATTGCAGCAGTGGGGAGCTGCAGGTTTGTAGTTTCCACCCAGCTTTTCCAGACCTCCCAGAGGGCATCAAGGTCATCAAGTATGAGGAATCTGCAGTAGCCACACCCAAGAAATTTGGGATTGTGCCCAGCTCGGTGACCTTAACAATTTCTTTCCCTTCCCTGTGCCTCATATGGGAATAATGTGATATAAAATGTGTGGGAAGCATTAGAAAATAAATACTATCTACAACCAGCTGGTCTGGGAGCTGAGATGCTTGAGAAGAACTGAGGAGATTTGAATTCATTCTGCAGCTAATTCCTCATGGGAATTTGGGAGCATCAGCTTATGCTCCCTGTGCTCAGCTCCTCAGAGCACAACCACAGCAGTGAGGTTCACAGATAAGGTGATTAAAGCAGTCTGAGGACTTGCAGACTTCATCCCATCACTCAAAGAATGTGGGGCAAGGAGACATCTCTGTAACTTCCTGGAAATATTTGCCAAAGCAAATCCAGCCTTCAAGGTCTGTCCTCTCCGATGGATGACATTTCCACTTTCCACTTCTAGTAATTTCAGTGCTGGAGCTGCTCAGTAAATCTCAAAATGAAGAAGAAAAAAAAGGGAAAAAAAAAAAAGAGGAAGAAAGAGGGGGAAAAAATCCAACTCTGTCCTCACAAAAGTTTTCAAGGAAAAAGAAAATTCCCCTTGACATTTTCTCCTTCTGTGTGAGGGTTAAAGTGTGGGATAAGGAATTTCAAATAGAAATAACTTAGAGCTGTTTTATATCTCTGCTACCAGATGTCTAAATTTGTTTAGACATTTGGTTTCCAAGGTCTTTGATTTTTAGAAATGTGGCTTTCCATGGGGTGGGGGCCACCCTGAGTCCAAACTCAGCTGGTGGAAAAGTGTCTTAGGGGATAAGGAAAGGAGAGAAAAAAAAAAAAAAAAAACAGGAGAGAAAAGAGAGATGGAAAACTCCCACAGGAGAAGCAAGGGGAGGTTTCACGGCACAGCCTGTCCCAGACTCCACTGCTTTATATAATGGATCCATATTTTTGTTCAGGGCTTCCCTTTGGATTGCTCTCATGGCTTAATGGCAAAGACATCTGGGCAGGGCAGATGTTGCATCAGTGGGTGATACACTCACATTGCTAAATTTTAGCTACTCACGGGTCCAGGGGTCCCTGAGTGCTCCTTGTCTAAAGTCCTACATGGAAAACTACACTGGGGTGTGGGGAGAGGAAGGGTGAGGGTAATTCATGCCCTGGTGGGAATTGCTTCCCATACCCCCCCCCCCCCCCAACTGCACTGTCACCCTCTGTGCCAGCCAGAGCATTTGGAATGCAAGGACAAAGGAATATTCCTGAATTCCTGAGGTGGGAATAGTGGAGGGTGGGAAACTGAAAGGCAGACAATGGGTAAACAGAGTCAGAGAATCCCAAAATTATTTGGGCTGAAAGGGACCTTAAAGCCCATCCAGTTCCACTCCCTGCCACGGGCAGGGACACCTTCCACCAGCCCAGGTTGCTCCAAGCCCCGTCCAACCTGGCCTTGGACACTTCCAGGGATGGGGCAGCCACAGCTTCTCTGCCGAACCTGTGCCAGGGCCTGCCCACCCTCACAGCCAACAATTCCTTCCCAATATCCCATCCATCCCTGCCCTCTGGCAGTGGGAAGCCATTCCCTGTGTCCTGTCCCTCCATCCCTTGTCCCCAGTCCCTCTCCAGCTCTCCTGGAGTCCCTTTAGGCCCTGCCAGGGGCTCTCAGGTCTCCCTGGATCCTTCTCTTCTCCAGGGGAACCCCCCCAGTTGTCCCAGCCTGGCTCCAGAGCAGAGGGGCTCCAGCCCTGGGAGCAGCTCTGGGGCCTCCTCGGGACTCTCTCCAGCATCTCCACATCCTTCTGCTGTTGGGCCCCAGAGCTCTGGAGATCCACCTCAGGGGGCAGAGTTAAAGCTGTACAACAGCTGTACAGCAGCTGGTCTGCTGTGCTTTGAGAGGATGCCATGAAAACCAGTGCCAGGCTGCCCAACAAAACATCTCTGGTTCTCAAGAGGGAACAAAATCCTGATGTGTCTGATCCCACCATAAAAACAGCCCCACACATGGGAACAATAACAAGGAACACCCCTTGTCCCAAGGCTTTCAAAGAGCAGGAAGGGCCGTGTTTCTGCCAGAGATATTTAGAAAAATAGGAACTTCAGGAGAAAATAAACTGAAACAATGCAAAACAAAACAAAAAAACCACCCCAACTTTCAAGACAAGTCACTGGTGAAACAGCCACATTTGGAGAATGTCTCTGCCAGATGTAGAGTGGGATCTCTCCCAGACCTGAACCCCCCCATGGGATCAGATCCTGAGGACATCTCTGCTGTCCCACCACCGAGCCTACCACATGTCCAAGGCACCTCCAGAGCCCATCTCAGCTCCCTCAGCATCCCCGGGTGTTCCCTTGTGGCCATCGCTGTTGGTGTGACAGCACCAGAGGTGATGGCAAGTCCTGATGGCATCAGGAATGGGGAAGGATGTGTGGGAAGGCTCTCTTGGAGACCCTTCTCTCCTCCTATCCATCCCCATCCTCTCCCACACCATCCCTGGAGCTCAGGTCCTGCAGTGGAGCTTGAACTCGCCCAAAGCCCGGTTTGGGGGGCAGGGGCTCAGCCTGGCTCCAACACACTTGTCCCACTGGGAGCAGCTTTGTCCTCCACCTTTTGGAGGTGGGCTGGGATCATCCATGTCCCACAGGTTTTCTGCAAAGGGAATTTCAGTTTAAGGAAGAGATACTCCTGGGGTCAGGACCTGGGGACCGAGTGTCCTCTCCACACTGAGGAGGCAGTGTGGAGAAGGTTTGTGTTGTGCCCCTGTGTGCTGGGAAAGCTTTCCTGCCCTGCTGAGCACAGCCAGACTCCTCGGACTCCCATGGAGCTCCAGAGCCTCCCGTCACATCCCAGCTTTCTGGCTGGGGCTGTTCCTGTGCTGCAGCCCAACCCATGGAGCCCAGACAGCCCAGACCCTTTGCAGGAGCACCTGAGCTCCCCCAGGGCGAGGTTTGGGGTTGGGTTCACCATGGTGGCTTGGTTTGGTCTACCCGGATGGCATCCCACAGGGACGCAGCTGTAACTGTCCCCTGCCTGTGTCCCAACCTGTCCCCAGGGCTGTGCAGCTCCAGCTCCTCACACACCTCTCTGCTTTCCTTCCCCAGCCCACAGTGACCCAGAGGAGCCGCAGCCAAGGCCCGAGACCAGGCAGGAGCCAGCTGATTCCAGCGGTGGGAATGCTGCTGCAACCTCCAGCCACGAGGAACCCATCCTGCCCCCAGCCACAGCCCAGACCCTCTCGGGCACAGACACTCAGGCAGAGGAGACAAACCCCAGCCCCACCAACTCCTTGCCGTGGCCAGAAGCCCCCGAGGAGTGCCCAGCCCGTGCCCCCCAGGAGTGCCCAGCCCGTGCCCCCGAGGAGTGCCCAGCACGCCCCAACACCCTGGAATTCTCCAAGTCGCTGAAGAAGCTGGAGGAGGTGAAGCAGGCGGGGCAGAGGCAGAACAGCGAGCAGGTGGTGGTGAAGGAGAACGGGGTGGAGGTCAGTCCTGCTGCTCTCCCAGTGCTCAGCGAGGAGAGGAGGGCCCTGGAGTCCGAGCTGGGCAAGTGCATCGAGGAATTCCGAAAGATCAAGATCCCTGTCGCCTTCCCCAACAAGAAGAGGCAGTGGCAGAGTGAGCTGCTGAAGAAATACCAGCTCTGAGTGCCCAGGGGAGGATGTCCCCTGCTGTGCTGAGTGTCTCCACCACTGTCCCCTGGAGAGCAGGTGGCAGAGGTTGTCCAAACGCTCTCAAAATGAGGAGTGTGGGTTGCTCATGGAGCCCATCCAGCCGTGGAAAGGGTCACAAGCCTGTACCCACCATGGGAGGGATGCACCACATCCCCAGGGGCATAGGCATAGCTGGAGGGGTGGAGGAAAAGAAAGGAGGTCCAGGGCCAGAGCTGCCATTCAGCACATTTCTGAGAGTGAATTTTCCCAGCGTTTAAACAATAAAATATAGTCGGCGTGAAAACAAATTCCAGTCTCTTCACGGCTTTGGCGCAGATGGTTTTGAACTTGGCTCTTCCAAACTGTACAAGTGGTTTGGACACCCAGTCTCCCTCGATTGTTTAACCCCTTGGGAGTGGAGGGGGAGACCAAATCTACATTATTCTTCCTTTTATATGCAGCCAGGCCAGTGAAGTGTTTACAGGAACATGGAGAGCCAGAGCAGTGGGAGATAACACCAGGGCAGAGCTGGCTGCCAGCAAAAGGCTCTGGAAAGACGGAGGAACCATGTCACCCTTGCCTAGGACCTTCAATTCCCAGGAGACATGGAGCTTATCAGAGTAGAAGTGTCACGAGAGGGGACAAGCCAGAGGCCTCAGATCTGGAGTCTGTCCACGGCTGCAGTGGAGGCACTTCAGTAGGAAGAGCTGCAGAAGACATTGCTGGTGCCAAAAACATCTGGCAAACAGCACCACAGCTGACCTGGCAACTGCAGGAGCCCTGGCTCAGCCTGCTTCCCTCAAGGCTCGTGTCATGGGGATCAGGGGATCACAGCTCCTCTCACTCAAGGACACGTTCCAGCCAGGCCCTCCCTGCCTGGATCAGCCTCCAAGGGGCACTTCTGCAGGGGCAGGATGGTTTTGGGGGAAGGAACAGGAGGTTTGTTTCAGGCAGAAGGCCTTGGATGTCCTCCTGAATCCTTTCTGGAGCTCCTTGGTGGTACCCACCATGCCTGAGGGCACTGCTCTGGTGGCAAACAATAAAGCTCAAAAGAACTTTCCCATCTGAGTTCTGCACTCAAAAGGCAAGTGAACAACTCAAACTGGGCATTGGCCAACACAGCACTTGGACAGGAGTTGTGGAGTAGTTTGTCATCCTCCTTGGATGGTCCTATGCTCTTCAGGAGCAGCAGGAACCCCTCCTTGGGCTGGAGGAGTTCAACCCCCCCCACCCAGTCCTGCCAGAGGTGCCTGAAATATTTATACCCATCACACACAGGGCTCATTCCACATCACAGAGGGTTTCCACAGCCAGGAACAGCTGGCAAAGTGACTCATTCCTGTTTATCCTTCAATATTTGCCCTTCTTTGCTCAAAACAAGGCTCTGTTCAGTTTGAGTCTGGGAATTTATTGTCATTTATCTTCATGTCCCAGGAAATTCATATTTCTGTCCTCGAAGTCAATAGGACACAATTTCCTCCCAGACTCTTTGATCCTTGACATCAGTGAGAGCAATTTCAGGTGCAGATGTGGGAGGGGCAGAGCCTGAGTCACCCTGAGCACAGGGTTTGGAAATCAGGTCTTGTTTTTGCCTCTGACCCACTGTGGGAAGCTGGACACATCAGGCTTGGGCATTTTCCTCCTTGCCAGAGATTCTTCTGAAGGTGTGGGAGCAGGGCCTGGCTGCTGCAAGGACTTCTTGCTGTGAACTTGGTCTTGGTGCTGGCCCAGGAGAGTCAGAGATCACCAGGACACGAGGGAATAAACACCTTCAGCTTCTCCCCTCGATTTATTTTCCACAAATACCTCAGCTTTTCTTGAGCAGCAGGAAGCCATTAATTACCCAGTGACAGTGTTCCACAAGCATCCCCTAATTGAATGCCATTATCCCTTAATTCATTAAATACCAATTAATTACCAGGAACATGCAGCAAATGCCATCAGCTACTTGAGACAGAATAATTTAAAACCTAGGGAAGGCTGGCCCAAATAATAATGACCAGGGATTGTCCAGCAAAGAGAACAACAAAGAGCTCAGTGTCATTTCCCTCCAGGCAGGTTGGGATGTGCTTGTGGGAAAAAAACCAACCCTTCCAACCCACAGCCCTCCAGGAAAGTTCTACTTTCCAAGCATGGCCTCAGCTGGTTTCTTCTGGCACCACCCATGGATTCCAGAATGTCCCAGTAGCTCCAGGCTCTTTCCACTTGTGCTGAGCCTGAGGAACTGAGGTATTTCACAGGCACAAGGTGAAAGCAGTGGTTGCCTCACCTCGCTACGTAGTGTTTGTACTCGGTGGGATTTTCATCCACAGGATAATGCACAATTTGGACTTTTCTTCCCAATCCGACAGTTTTATTCCCATGGAAGAGTAACACTGGATTCTCAGTGGTGAGATGTTTCTGCCCAGGGAACAGCCCTTCCCCAAAGCACCCTCTGAGCAGGGGGACACAGGGACAGGGGGTGAGACGCGGGATTTGCCACCTCCAGAGTGAAGCTTGGGGGTTCTGCTCCTTGTCCCAAACCACACGGGGCAGGAGCAGATCCAAACACCCAGCTGGGCATCCCAATTTGTAGGGTAAGACCCCCCCCAGCCACCATGGTCTGGGTCCTCTGCTCCCTTCAGGAACCCTGATTTTCTGAGCCCTGTGCAATGAAACTCCATTTCTCTTCTTTTTTTGGACATTTAGGGGCAAAACTTCCTCACAAACAGGGAAAATATTGCAGCCCCTCAGCTCATGGCAACAACGGGACAAAGGCAGAAGAGGTCCCTGAGGTCTCACAGCTTAGAAAGGCAGCAAAGCCTGGCATGTTCCAGCTTTTCCAGACATCCTGGGAAGTGGAATGCTCCTGCTCAGCCACGCAGGAGTTAAACCGTGCCGCGGCTCTGGCTCCCCTGCCAGCCAAGCACAGATAATAGCCTTTCTCAGATGAGGCTTAATGGCCTGGAAGGAGGGTTGTAAATGGATTATATTTTTATTTTAAACTGGCAGAAAAGCTAGGAGCTCATCCAGAGAGGAGAAACAAAGGCACATGCATGGATGGAAAAGGCAGAAATAACTGGAATAACTGGGGTTCCAGAATCACTTCCCTGTATAAATATTTCCGTTTCTAAAGGTTGGAGGTTCTTCATCTGAGCCAAATTCCTGTGTTCTTATCTTGCCCGGAGATCCTCCTTGTGGGGCTGCTTGGGAGCTCACTCTGCCTTTCCTCAGGCATCAGGAAGCTCCTGATGCCAGCAGGAAAATCAGTCCATTTAAAGAAAAAGTTGAAGCTGGGACTCAGGGATTTTATCACCCTCCCATTCCCCCTCAAGGGGGCTCTTCCCTGGCAGACCTGCCTGGGCTTTTCCCTGCCCCACCCCAGGCAGCAGGGAAGGGGGTTGGGGAGACAGAGAGTCACAAGGAAGCATTGGGGTTGTTCAGGTTCTCCTCTGCTCTGGAGCCAGGCTGGGACAGCTGGGGAGTTTCCCTAGAGAAGAGAAGGATCCAGAGAGACCTGAGAGCCCCTTGCAGGGCCTAAAGGGGCTCCAGAAGAGCTGGAGAGGGACTGGGGACAAGGGATGGAGGGACAGGACACAGGGAATGGCTTCCCACTGCCAGAGGGCAGGGATGGATGGGATATTGGGAAGGAATTCCTGGCTGTGAGGGTGGTGAGGGGCTGGGATGGATTTCCAAGGGAAGCTGTGGCTGCCCCATTCCTGGAAGCGTCCAAGGCCAGGTTGGAGCAACCTGGGCTAGTGGAAGGTGTCCCTGCCCATAGCAGGGGTGGAATGAGATGGGCTTTAAGATTCTTTCCAACCCAAACCATTCCATGATCTTCCAGTTCTACTCAGCATCTCCATCTGGATCATCTCTGGGGTGTTCCCCATCCAAACCATTCCATGATTCTGTGCTGTCCCCTTCTCTGTGATGCCACCCAAGCCACAAGCCCCGCAGGGCTGTATGAAGAGAGACTGACTGAAATGTTTATCACCCAGAAAACTTGAAACCGCTTTTTTTTAATTTCAAAAAAAAAAGAGTATCTGATTAAAACGGTCTGTTGTGCAGCCAGCAAGGAGGAAAACCTGCTCTGGTTTAACACATCCGGTGATTTAATTGATCTAACGATCCCAATGTTCTCCCAGAGGCATTCTGCAGCCTGAATGATGTCAAATAAACTCCTTTTTTTCCTCTTCTACAATTAATATGATTTATGTCTGTTTTTTCCAAATACTGGTAGATTAAGATCAGAATCAATGAACTCTCTGGAAAGTATAAATCAGAGAAGAATCTTGGATTAAAAGGTAAATCCCAGCTGGGACCCACTGGTGGCTGACAGGGCAGGCTGAGGATGCTGAGGCAGGGCTGGAGGGGCAGGAGAGCTCAGTGGGGACCCTGGGGTTGGCCAGATTGGAGGTGGGAGGGAACAGAAGTTTCTTTCCCTTCCCACACCTGTAGTCCCCTAAGTTTTTGACACCACCTGACAGCAGGAATGGGATCCCATTCAGGGGCGGACTTCGGGAATGATGGATGGGCCTCATAAGCAGAGAGGAAAGAGAGAGATTGTCTTCTGCATAAAAGGGACTAAATCACTTAGTTCCTATTTTATTAACACCCAGAAAACCCCATGGGACTTTGCCTGCCTAAGGAAAACTTATTATGAGCAATATAACAAACCCCCATCAGTTCCAGGCACTTCAGGGAAATTAAGCTTCTTGTTTAGTGCCTTTTCCATGGTTTTTTATTAGGGATAAACAGCTTGGATCTCCCAGGAGTCTCTTCACCAGGCCAAGGCCAACGCTTCTATCTGTTTCAGAGGGGCTGTGCTTATTCCTCATTCCAGCTGGAATTCCTGCTCTCCTCCCTCCCCATTTCCCCACAGAACTGGTGCTACACGCAGGCACTGCCTGTGCTCAGCCTTGGAGCCTCATCCCAAAGGATCCCAGGAGGATATTGCTTGTGCCAGATCCTCAGGAGTTTCCTTCCTAACCTCTGCAGGAAAAATACCTGCAGGGCAAAGTGAGCTCAGCCAAGCCATGGTGGGGGCACATCGTGGGTGGTGGGAAAGTCACCGAGGATCGACAGAGATCCCAGCTCCTGGTTATATCCATTGTCATCCTGGCTAATGCACTGCAATCCCACAGCAATTCTATGTCATCTACAGAAAAAAAAAAAAAAAACCAAACCAAACAAGGAGATGCAGTGGGACCCACTTGGCATTTAAAATGCAGGAGCAGCCACACGCTGGGGCTGCAGCGTAATTAAATAATGCTGCCTTGGAACATGAGAAAGCATTTATTGAGCAAGTCAGGAAAACTTGCCAAGAAGTTTTCAGCAGAAGGATTTTCCACCAGAGAGGGAGGAAGGCACAAAAAAACCCCTCAAACATCTCACAGGAATCCACTGGGAGAGACAGAAATCAAAGCAAGGCTTGTCACACCCCCAGTGGGGAGGGCTGGGGTCAACATGTAAAATCAACACAGTTTGCTTGGACCTTATTGTCTTATTTCATTTACTTGAAGATTTCTGTTGCAGAGAAACGTGGAGTTTAATATTAGCTGGCTGGGTAGTAACATATATGTGTTAAATATGGGAGCTGGAGAGGGACTTTGGACAAAGGACAAAGGGACAGGAAAAGAGGGAACAGTTCCAAACTGCCAGAGGGCAGGGATAGGTGGGATATTGGGAAGGAATTCCTGGCTGTGAGGGTGGGCAGGCCCTGGCACAGGGTGCCCAGAGAAGCTGTGGCTGCCCCTGGATCCCTGGAATTGTCCAAGGCCAGGTTGGAGCAACCTGGGCCAGTGGAAGATGTCCCTGCCCATGGCAGGGGTAGCACTGGATGGGCTTTAAGGTCCCCTGCCCTCCTGGCTGTGTGACCCACCTTGGCTCCTCTTCCTGAGGGGACCAGCCCTGCTTTGGCTGCTCCATGAGGTTTGGGATCAAGTGGGTGATTCCAACCCTCCAACAGCTGCACACCTGAATCCTTCACTGGAAGCATCACCAGGAGTTTGTTTTTTCTTGGAAGTTCTTCACATCTTTCATAAAGAAAAAAGGCATTTTCATGACTGAAATCAGGGGGGGTTTTGTCCAGCTGAAGCAGGAAAAATAATGCAGCCAGTCATACTTCCTGCATTCTCCTTAATCAAATCATTCTGGGATTGTGTGATTCTCTGATACAGATTAATGCAATGTTAACATGCTCAGTGATGTATAACTCAGCTTTTACCATGGCTCACCTTCCTCAAGGGGAGCACCTTTGTTTAGAAAATACACTATGGAATATAGAGAATATAGAATATAGAATTATAGATTATAGAATACAGAATTTAGAGTTATAGAATATATCCCAAGTTGGGAGAGATCCATGAGGATCATCGAGTCCAACCCCAGGCCCTGCACAGACACCCCAACAATCTCCCCCATCCCTCAGAGCGTTGTCCAAACCCTCCTGCAGCTCTGGCAGCCTTGGGGCTGTGCCCACTGCCCTGGGGAGCCTGTTCAGTGCCAACCACCCTCTGGGGGAAGAACCTTTCCCTGAGATCTACCCTGAGCCTGCCCTGACACAGCTCCAGCCATTCCCTGGGGGCTGTCCCTGCTCACAGAGCAGAGGTTGGAGCTGCCCCTCCTGAGGAAGCTGCAGACCCCGATGGTCTCCCTCAGTTTGTTCCCCCATCTCCGTAATTTGTCCAGGTCTCCCTGCAGGGCTTTTCTGCCTTCAAGGAGTCAACAGCTCCTCCCAATTTAATATCAAATACAGTTACTGAAACAAACCCCTTGGTGTTACCAGGAGGAGGCCATGTGGTGTTATGGAGTTGACCAGAACACTCCTGTTCTCCTTCTCTCCTGATTTCACCTTGGACTTTGTCCTGTTTTACAGCAGCACAACCTGAAGTGCCAAATGTGACCCTGCAAGTCACGTTGGTGTCAGGAAGCTCAGAAACATGAGGAGCTTCTTGGGGGAGCAGCTTTGGAGCTGGAGGTGCTCCTCAACCCCAAGGATGAACTTCTCCAGAAGCTCCTGGGAGCTGGCAAACACTCCCACCCCTCTGCCAGCTCTCCAAGCACATCTCCTGGATTTTCCCTGAAGGACTTGATGTCTCCTTTGTTCCCCTGGTGAACTTTTGGAGTTTATCGTAGAATCATGGAAAGGAGCTTGAAGAGTCTGCTCATCAGCTCAGTGGTGTGCTGGTCATCCCTTCAACCTTTCTGCTGGGGAGGAACATTCCCAAAGCCCAGCCCAGAGCTCTCAGTCCCTCTTTTTCCAGATATCAGCAGCTGCCCTGGACATGACCCACCCCAAAACCTTCTCATGGCCAGAAGCTGTGCTGAAATGGGTGTCCTGGGCACCACAGCTTGATCCTTGCAGGAAACTCTCCTGTGCCAACTGCACATTTGGACTCCAACACCTCTGGGGTCACTGAGTGGATTTTCCAGGCAGGGGATTATTGGAGTCACATGGAATTGGGGCCTTATCTCCCCTGCACATTCCCTGCCTTGGCACTTCTTGTCCTGAATTTTCAAACACTGTTCTTTGAAGGTGCTACCGAGGAAGAGATGCAGAAAGAAAACAGTCTGAGATGTTTGGACTGACCATCCCTCTGATGAGCCAGGAGAACATTTGCTCACCACAGAATCATGGAATTGTTTAGGTTGGAAAAGCCCTCTGAGATCATAAAGTCCAACCATTCCCCCAGCACTACCAAGGCCACAAGTGCCATATCCCCCTCTACCACATCCACACAGCTCTGGAGGAGTTCCAGGGCTCTCTGCATCCTGGTGCGAGCTGGTGGTGGCCCTTGATCCACTGAAGCAGCAGCTGGACCACTGGAGACATGAGGAGGGCCACCAAACCAGCTCTGCTGGCCACCAGCACCTCGGATTCAGGACATGGTTTATGGATCCATCTCCCCCCAGCCAGGGTGCAACTGTTCCGAAGAGAAATTAAATAGGTGGTGGGAAAAGCTCTCCAGGATTCCAGCCTGAGATGGATTTGGTGATCTGGAACACCTCTCCCACATCTGCCTGCTGGTTCTCGTGCCAGACCTGCAGCCAGGACAGGATGTGCTGGGAAGGAAGCAGGTCACAAACCACATGTGGAGCAATGTCTTATTTGCCAAACCCAAAGTGATTGTTCTTACAAGTAAATATTGGCCATGGCTTCACCTCAACCAATATTTACTTTGTGAATCACTGGAAGTGAAGACAATGTCGTTCACCTGCTGTTTCTACTGATACTTCCTTCTTTTTAGTTCGGGGAGAAGTTCCTAATTCCAGGCAGTGGTGAGTTCATAAAGCTTCAAAATCTTTCCTGGAATGCCTTAAAGGGACACTGTAAAATACCAGTAATATTATCTGGAATTCTGTTTTCAAGACAAATGAAAATTTCACTTGAAGTTTCATGAGCAGAATGCGTTGCCTCAAGCCCAGTGTTTACTGGAGAGTGAGGGACAATACTGGTTCCCAGAGATGAAGGAATTTCAGAGATTCCTAAAGAGATCCCACTGAGAATTCAGACCTACACAAAGTGTTTGCTTTCAGTCATTTAAACTTATACTGGATTTTATTCCTATTTATTTATTAAGAATAGCAGGATTTATTCTTGTTTGTTCCTCTGATTTCTGTTTTCACTCATTTTGACACAAGCCTGGGGTTGCTCCTTTTTCTTTGGTCTCCATCTGTGCACAGATGTGAAAGGGAGGAGATCCCATAAATGAATTCAGGCCTCAAGGAGAACCTCCCAAGGTGGCAGCTCATCCCATCATCCACAGAAACCAAAAAGCTGGGAAAAGTGATGAAGAACTATCTGCTTGGCAGAGTTGGAGAGACACCTGGAGTCAAATGGCTCCGGAAAGAAACCCACCCTGAAACCACCAGACTCAAAGATGTGTAGAAAGATGGAATTTCAGTCTCCTGGGATAATTTCATTGGGTTGGGTTTTTTTTGAGATAAGAGAGGAAACATCACAACATTTTGCTGAACAAACATGGAATGTCTTTGGGAAATGCTGAAAGAATCTCTGAACAAAGACTGTTCTCAGAGAACCCTGAGTGTGCCAGGGAGAGGTTTGGAGCCAAGAGCCTGGATCTGTGTTCGGCTTCTCTGGCAGGAAGATGGGATGGCAAAGGGATTGAGCAGATGGTGGAGGCAGGAATAAAAGAGAAGCCCCACGGAGAATCCTTTGGGCAGGAGGGAAGAAAACACAGAGGGGATTTTTAGGAGAAGAAAGGTTGGATTTTTTCTGCACGAGTGACCCAGACAGAGAAAAAACTGATCAGGGTGGGGACAAACCTCAGGAGGATGGATGGGGATGATCTTGGAACTACAGACTCCCTCCTTTGGCAAACAGGCCCCTGGGGGAGCAGGGCTGGGCAGGGGGGATACCTGGAGAGGAGGTATCTCTGCTGGGGGGGGTCTGGAGGCTGGGGCAGCACTGGGGCAGCCTGGTCCATCCCACCACCCAGGGCACAAGAATTTGGCCTCAAACAGCCAAAGGTCTCACCACCAAGAGGCCTTGGGCAAAGCCACAGCACGGGAAGGACACAAAGCACTGCCAGGACTGAAGACTTTATCAGGAGAGATTTAATTCCTCCCATTAAACTCTCCTTATCACCGGAGTCTCCTGTCACCTCAGGTGCTCCTGCAGAGCAGACAACCATCAGCAGCATCCATCTCCCCAAACTTCACGTGGGAAATCACTGCCTCTAAATATTCCAGGTCTCTCCTGTGTGTTGGAGACTGCTCTGGTTTCTAATGCTGAGGGCAGAGGGAGGATCTGCAGGAGACACTGGGGAATTTTAGGGCTCCAACAGACAGGACCAACTTCCCCAAAGGGGAGAGATGAAATGATCATGGAATCATGGAATGCTTTGGGTTGGAAGGGACCTTAAAACCCATCCAGTCCCACCCCTGCCATGGGCAGGGACATGTTCTGCTATCCTGGGTTGCTCCAACCTGGCCTTGGGACACTTCCAGGGATCCAGGCGCAGCCACAGCTTCTCTGGACAACCTGTGCCAGGGCCTGCCCACCCTCACGGCCAACAATTCCTTCCCAGTATCCCATCTAACCCTGCCCTCTGGCACTGGGAAGCCATTCCCTGTGTCCTGTCCCTCCATGCCTTGTCCCCAGTCCCTCTCCAGCTCTCCTGGAGCCCCTTTAGGCCCTGCAAGGGGCTCTCAGGTCTCCTGTGTGAACAGGCAGAGAGAGCTGGGATTGTCCAGCCTGGGGAAGAGAAGGCTCTGGGGACACAAGAGGTGTCCATGGACCTCCCTCTTTCCATGCGTTTTCTCCAGTGAGCAAAGCCACCAACAGCAGGGGAAGACCAACTCAATGGCTGCTGCTCTGCAGTCCGTGTTCCTAAATACTGGATGAGCAGGAGAGAGGCTTTCCCAGCCATTTCTCCTGTCAGTTTAACCCAGCCACTGCTGGAGATATAAATAGCAGCAGGGTGCTCCTCCCCTGCTTCCCACCCAGCAGGGCTGGGGGCTGATCACAGGGACAGAGGCACAATGAACCCACCCTGAGTCCTTTGGCTGCTGCTTCCCAAACTTGTGCTTTTCCCTGGTCCAAGCAGCAGCTGAGGTTGGAACATCACCCTCCTCAAGAGGCTCCAGGGTTTCCCCGAGCACAGCCTTTGTTCAGGACTGGAGCTCAGAGATTCTCTCTTTCAGCATTTCCCAAAGACATTCCGTGTTTGTTCGGCAAAACCTTGTGATATTTCCTCTCTTATCTCAAAAACAAAAAAGCAACCAACCAAACAACAACAAAAAAAAACCCAATAAAATTATTGTCATTTCCCAGGAGACTGGAATTCCATCTTTCTACCCATCTTTGAGTCTAGTGGTTTCAGGGTGGGTTTCTTTCAGGAGCTGTTTGACTCCTGGTCTATTTTCCTGCCACTTCTGTGCCACTGCAGCAGGATCAGCTCCTGCCTCTGCCCACAATGTTGCTGCTGTGCCCTGAGTCAGAGAGGTGAGAATTTCAATGATGTTTCTTGGAAAAATCCATTTTTGTCCAGAACAAGCGATTATTGCCAAATAACAGCAAGAGCTCAGCACTCTGAGGCAAACAACATCTTGGAAAATCAAGCACTGACTGTGCTCTGAAAGAGTTCCAGCCAGGAATGACCAGATCTCCTTGGACTGGCCCCAGGTCAGGCTTTGGACACCCCATGGCAAAGGGATGCAGTGAGAGGTGCAAGGCTTAAATTTGGGTACAGATCCCCTGCTTGGGGCACTACAGCATGAGCAGAAGGACCAGAGGCACAACTGGGATGGCTCTTCAGGCCTCCTAGAAGAGAGATGGAGGGAGGAAGGGAAGGAGGGGGGCGGGGAGGGAGGTTGTTCTCTCCTGCTGTTCCATGTTAAGCTGCCACCTCGGATTTCATGCTTGTGGAAGCATGAGACAAACAGCTCCCAGCAGCAGCTGAGGGCAGGAAAACACCCCCTGTGCTGCTGTGAGGAGCAGCCTCTGCTCTGTGATTGCACCAGAGGGCAGGAAGGCACAGGAGCATCCCTCCCTCTGCTCCAACTCAGTCCGGAGAAGTGCAAGTGCCAACGGATGGGGAGAAGATTGGTGTGTGAACCCCTGTGCCATCCCAGGGGAGGAGCTCTGAGCGATGTGTAGAAGCAGCCTGTAAGCTCTGCTTTTTATTAATAAACATCAGTTAATGCTAGAGTGTTGACATGATCCCACATCCTGTAGGGACCTGTACCTGCTTCCCAGCCCTGACAGACGTGCCAGAGGCAGAATTCCCATTCCAGGCAGCAGGATGTGGGTCTGGGCTCTGCTCAGGAATAACTCAGCCATGCCCAGCTTGCATCAGGAACCTCTTGTTCCAGCCCCTGCCTCCACAGGTCACAGAATCCCAGAATCACTGAGGTTGGAAAAACCCTCCAGGACCATGGAGTCCCCCCTGTGCCCAGTGCCCACCCTGTGCCCCTGCCCAGAGCACTGAGTGCCACGGCCAGTCCTTCCCTGGACACCTCCAGGGCTGGGGACTCCAAACCTCCCTGGGCAGCCCCTGCCAAGGTCTGACCACCCTTTCCAGGAAGAAATTCCTCCCGATTTCCAGCCTGACCCTCCCCTGGCACAGCTTGAGGCTGTTTCCTCTCATCCTATCACTTGTTCCCTGGGAGCAGAGCCCAACCCCCATGGGCTCCTGTCAGGGATAAGTTCCAAATCCACATCCCAGACACACAAAGTGCTTCCCATTCCCTCTTTAGGGCAAAGTTGCCCAAAAAAAAAAAAAAAACACATGGAGCATCTCAAGCTGACTTTGTGTTCTGTGGGAGGGAAGTGCTGGGAGCACAAAAGGGGCTCGCTCGGGCTCTGCTGGAGGTGTTTGCTGGGAGGAACTGGAAGAACTGGGTGGCCTCTGGGTCCCTGTGGGCTCTGCTCTGTGTGGCCAACTCCACCCACACCAGAAGGTACTCCCTGGCAGGAGTTCCCCAGGAGGGAGGGTTGGGGATGCTCTACATGCTCTGGTCTCCTGATTTGGGGTCTCAGTCTCTAACAGGAGTCAGGAGCTGCTGGAACCACCCAAAATGGGCTTTCCCTGGGCTGTGGTGGGCTGCAGACCAGCCCCAGGCATCCAGATTTAGGAGGAGTTCCTCTTTGCTCAGCTGGGTCACACCATTTCTCCACACTGGCAGTCCCGAAGCCACCCTTGATAACGATGGGCTGGGCTGACCCTGATGCAAACTGGGGTGCTCTGGGGTGGGGAGGCACAAAATCACCACGACATCCCTCCCACAGGGCCACCATTCCCCTCACCCCCTTGGCTGGGCTCTCCTTGATCCATTATTACCAAAAATTTGACAAATATTCATAATTATACCCCATAACATGAGCCCCAAATCAGCAGGAAGGTGGGATTTGGGATTTCTCGCCACGCTCACACAACCAAGGAGATGTTGGAGGTGCCTGCGGTTGTTCCCCTTGGCTGCTCTTTGTTTGTTAATGAAAAGAACCAGTGAAGCCACAATGAACACTGTTGTCAAACACCACCAAGCCTTGATGAGTCCTCCATGAAGACTGGGGGCAATGGAACCTGGTCTCAACCCTACAACAGCTGCATGCCTGAGTCCTTCACTGGGAGAATCACCAGGACTTTGTTTCTCCTTGGAAGTTCTTCACATCTTCTATAAAGACAAAAAAAATATTTTCTGACTGACATCAAGAGGGGTTTTTTTGTCCAAGTAAAGCAGGAAAAATAATGCAGCCAGCCATTTTATCCCTCAAAAACAAGGGCATTTTGTGTCCCCAGACACCATTTTGTCCCTGTTTCCCTTTCAGAGGCCATTTTATCCCACTTTTCCCTCAAAAATATTAACATTTTGCCCCAATTTCCCCCTCACAAATGCCATTTTATCCCACTTTTCCATCAAAAATGTCACCATTTCTTCCCCAATTTTTCTCGAGATCCCATTTTACACCCATTTCCCCCTCACAAATGACACCATATTTGCCACTTTTCCCTCACAAATGGTGCCATTTTGTCTCACTTTTGCTACTTTTCCCTCAAAACTTCTCCCAAAACGCCATTTTATCCCTCAAAAATATCCCCAGTTCTCCCCAGTTTCCCTCCAGGACACCAGCAATCACTACTTTCTTATGAACCTTCCAGCTCCATCCCTGTGTTCCCTCCCTGGCCAGGTGCTCCCCCACCATCGGGATCGGGGTGGGAGCAGCAGTTTGCAGACACTCCCCAAGGAAATCTCTTTTGGGGTGTTATGTTTATAACACTGTTGGGTTATGTTTATAACTGTTGGGTTTCAGTCATGGGATAAAATGCTTTGATTTCTGGGCTTCTTTCTGTTGCAGAATCAGCTTTGGGTTAGGATTTTGGGGGGATTTTATTAACCCCACCATGTTGGGGCCTCTGGTAGAGGTGTGGGTTGGCCTCTCCTGGACCATCTCCCCTGGACTCTCATCCTCATAGGAAGGATATTTTTAGGAACAAGTAACAGCATTTCATGCAATTCCCTGCTCTGCCCTCCCACTGCCGAGTCAGAGGAAGAACCAAAGACTGCAGAGCCCCCACCAGGTCCCCTGAGCTCCCTTCAACTAGGACATATCAACCACTTAATGAATATAGATAGATTTCTATGAAAAATGCATGATGAATGTACATCTCCTCTCAGGAAAGGAAATGTGCATCTCTTCCAAGCCTGGAAATGCACCAGGACGTCGAGGGAGGTACTTGAAGTTCACCTGAATGACCTTGTGCACATGGAGAAATGATTCTGCTCATGCAGCCAAGGCCTGGAGAGCTCCTTGCTGCATCTGAAGCACCATCCCAGAGCGCTTTAGTTTGGAAGGGACCTTAAGATTATCCAGTTCCACCCCCTGCCATGGGCAGGAACACCTTCCACTAGCCCAGGGTGCTCCAAGCCCCATCCAACCTGGCCTTGGACACTTCCAGGGATCCAGGGGCAGCCACAGCTTCTCTGGGCAACCTGTGCCAGGGCCTGCCCACCCTTACAGGGGAGAATTCCTTCCCAGTATCCCATCTAACCCTGCCCTCTGGCAGTGGGAAGCCATTCCCTGTGTCCTGTCCCTCCATGCCTTGTCCCCAGTCCCTCTCCAGCTCTCCTGGAGCCCCTTCAGGCCCTGCAAGGGGCTCCAAGGTGTCCCTGGAGCCTTCTCTTCCAGGAATGGGGCAGCCACAGCTTCTCTGGGCAACCTGTGCACTGGAGTTGCTGGAGGAGCAGCCCTTGCATGGCCAGACATCCAGGGAGTTTGTTCCAGCCCAGGCTGAGAGGTTTTTGGCTGCTGGAGGGACACAGGGGTGGGATGAGCTGGGAGGTGTCACTGAGTGCCCTCAGCTCACATAGCACACTGAAATGACTTCTCCTTCCTTCCAAAGACTCCACTCATGCATAAAACAAGAAGCTTGGCCAAGATGTTTTTATGCTTATGAGGTTCTCAGGAGGAAGGACAGGGAACCTGAAGTGGGGATGAGGGATGAAGGACACAACCCAGGCTGGCAGTAGAGGTGGGAGAGTGGTGACAAGCCACCGCTCTGCAAGATGGGTCTTTGCCAGGGGGAAGAGCAGCAGGGAAAAGCATCCAGGAGTTTTTCCTGGAGGGTCACCCCATAGCTTGTGTTTGTCCACTGCTGCTTCACTTGGGTTTGATTTTCTTCTCATTCACAGAATTGTCTCCCCCCACCCTCAACTGCCCTGCCCAGGCTGTTGTCTCTGAAAAAGCTGAGGGAAAGGGGTAAAAACAAGCACTGAACTCCTGGAAATTTAATGGAAAATGAATGGAAATGGGTGTGTTTTTATAGTCAAGCAATGCAGACACCACCATGGATAGAGACAGCAGTGCTGGCTTGGAAAAGCACAGCTGAGCCTCAGAGGGGTTAAAAACACACTCCAGTAAACTCTGCTCCCTTCTTTCTTCCTGAGAGCAGCAGGAGGATGGGATCCCCTTCTCCTCCCAGCTCCCTTGGGCTCGGGTTTCAGTCTGTATCCCAGGAACTGGGATAACTCCCCATGTTATCCTGGTCAAAGGAGCTGTCAGACACCTGGAATAATGTTTGTGTGTGTGCAAGGTGGGATACCCCTTGCAAGCTCTTCGTGCTTGCAGATGCCTCCGAGACCACTCTGTGTTTTAGTCCAGCCCTGAGAGCAGCTCCCTCTTCCTCAGGCTTTCCAAGGGGATGGAGAGTGTTAATGTGGAAACCTGCTGCTCTTGTCAAACCCCCAGTGATTAGTGTTCCCAGATTAATAGATACAGCTCCACTTAACAGCAGATCAATAGTTTTCACTCCCTCTTTTGGTGCCGTTGCCTGGGGCCGAGGCGTGGAGTGATCGCTCCTGGAGATGTATTGCACAAGGTGCAGTTCTGGATGGAAATGAGCTTCCCTGAGAGAGCAAATATTGGGATAATAGCTCATGCCTTTGACTGGGCCTTTATGGATGGTGACTGCCTGATCAGGGGGATGTATTATTTCGTGGCTGTGAATAATTCCCGACCTCATTTGGCAGCTGATGGAACTAGAAGATTTCCTTCTGGGGTGTTGGTGAATAAAGGGACCTGTGTCACTTGGTGTTTGCAAACCCAGGCAGCCTAATCATCCTGCCAGAGAGAAGCCTGGGGAATGCCAGGGGCAGTCAGGGATGTTCTGTTGTTCTCCAGCCCCTCACATCCATTTCAGACTGAGATTTCTCTCCCTGCTTTGCCCACACACCCTGAGCGGCCTGGAGAGCAAATCTGGAGCACAGGAGGAGTTTGGCTTTTTCTGCTGGCTGGTGACAAACCCTTGGGCCCTGTGACATCCTGCACATGTCACATTCAGTGATTAAACAGCCATTGCATCAGCACATCTGGGCAGCAAGGAGGGTTCTTGTGTTGCTGGTCCTCTCCAGGCAGGAAAAACTCCAGCTGGAGGATAATGGGCTCCCTGCTGATGCATCAGCACCAGGGCAGAGCACAGACACTTATTTTCCAAGCAGAAGATGCTCATCTGGTGACAGAGCCCTCTTGTCTAATGACACTAAATGATTGATGTGGTGGATGCAATCATCTGCTTCGCTGGACATCACAGAGCCATGGTGACACACCATAAAACCCATTATGGAGCTGCTCCATCCTCCCCATATCCCCCATGCCACAGGACTCTTGTCTTGAACACACAGCAGCCCATCTATAAAACAGCAGCCCATCCAAAATGCATCTTGACTCAGTATCAAGAGGGTCCCCGACTGACTAAGCTTTATTTTATCTTTCAAAATGTTTTCCCATCCACTGCTCTTGCCTTTGTCAGTAGCAATATCTCCCTGGGAAGAAATTGTGCTCAAAGTAGCCCAAAAACGATGAGTTTGTGTGTGGGGACTGTTCCCTGTACAGAGACAGGAGGGGTTTCTGTGTGGGGACTGTTCCCATTCCAGAGAAATTCCACAAAACAATAAAACCTCCCCGCCCCAGGGAGCAAAAAAGCCCTGAAAAACCAATTTCTGTTATGTAAATGTTGGCAGATTTTTTTTTCCCTCTGTCTGGCTGCAGTGATCTTCTTGAAGGGTGTAAACTTGGAGTAGGTTTGGAGATGTTGAAGGGTGAAGGCTGAGTTTCTGTAGGAAATAGTTCCTACAGAATGTCCCCACAGAGGTGCTGATGTCCTTGGCTTGGCCTACCCTGGGGAGAGCCACAGGCTGTGAGAATCATGGAATGGCTTGGGTTGGAAAGGGCCTTAAAGCTCACCCAGTGCCACCCCCTGCCATGGGCAGGAACACCTTCCACTCCCCCAGGTTGCTCCAAGCCCCATCCAACCTGGCCTTGGACACTTCCAGGGATCCAGGGGCAGCCACAGCTTCTCTGGGCAACCTGTGCCAGGGCCCTCCCACCCTTCCCAATATCCCATCCAAACCTACTCTCTACCAGTTTAAAACCATTCCCCCTTGTCCTGACAAACAAGGGACTGGCTAGAAATGTCTTAGGAAAACATTGCAGCAGGGAACATTGATTTTAGACTTATTTAAGCATCAGTTGTTGGGGAACAGGCAGGAGTTCTGTAAAATGATGGGGTTTGAGTCTCCTCAAACCTCCTCTTGTGGGTGCTGCTGTGATGGGAGACTTTAAGGGCTGAGTTTGCTGCTTTGAACACAAACACAGGAACCAGCGGAGCTCATATGAAAGGTACATCCTCCTCCAGCAACACTCACTGCCAAGTGTTAAGAGAATTCCACAGGGAAAAAAAAGGAAAAGCAGAATTGGGAACAGTTTAGAGAATAAATTTCTGTGTTCCTGGAGAAATCTGAGCTTTCCCTGCTGCTCTGAGAAGCAACGATGTTTTGGGTACAGTGGTCATCCTCCACTTGCTTCATCTCCCAAATGAAGCATCTTTTCCAAGCCAGAGGTAACAACAAAAGGAAAAAAAAAAAAAAAAAAACACCTTGGGAGTGGTTTACACAATGTTTTGAAGCAGTAGGAGAAAGGGCTGAGCTGGAAATGCTTCCTGAGCCCTGCCAGGTCCAGCTGGGGAGGGCAGCCTGGTAAAGGGGGTCCCAGGAGCTGGGGACACACAGTTGGCCCCCCTGGGATGGGTGACATCTTTGCTGGCCCTCAGGGATGGGTGCCAGGGGATTTTACCCAAAAAGGGAAGGGAGGAGAGAGAGAACTCAGTAACTGCAAACTGGGGTGAAACCTGGCAAACACCTCCAACCCAAACCACGAGGGCAAAGCACCTGAAAGTGTTGGGACACCTTCTGCTGACATTTCACTGTTCACATTTGGTCTTCTCTCCTGATATTCAGGATTTCCTGGCATCAGGGCAACATCATCTTTCTTTAAAATGACATCTGCTCTTTTTTCATTCATTTCATTCCCATAAAACACAGGACCCCAGGAACCTCCACAAGCCATAGAAAGGGCTCTGGGATAACAGATTTTTTCTTCCTTCTGCTGTTTCCAAACAACACCAGCCCCTAAATTCTGCCTGCTGGGCCCAAACCTTCTCTCTCTTCTTGTGCCTTGACTGAGGGATCATGCCACTGCATGCTGGGCCTTCCCACGGGGTGGACAGTGGTGGGAGAAGCTGGACCACCTTCCCTCTGGAGTGGTCACTTGCCCAGTTGAAGCAGCACAGGTTGCCCAGAGAAGCTGTGGCTGCCCCTGGATCCCTGGAAGTGTCCGAGGCCAGGTTGGATGGGGCTTGGAGCAACCTGGGATAGTGGGAGGTGTCCCTGCCCATGGCAGAGGGTGGCACTGGACAGGCTTTAAGGTCCCTTTCAACCCAAACCATTCCATGATTCTATGGAAGGTGGTAGCAGGGAAAAACATTTCAGGTACTTGGATGATGCCAAGGGTGCAGGACAAGGGAGAGCCTTTTCTTCTGGCTCAATTACATGATCCACAGAAATCTGGCTCCCTTCAAGACATGCTACATGGATGCTGGGGGGCCATCAGACAATATTCCCACTCTTCCCAGCTCACCATAACTGCATCAAACTGGGAGAGGAATGTCTCTTAAATCTGTGGATCCTGACCTCTCTGCTGGAATACTGCAGCCTCCAGGACATCTGCAGTGTTTCAAAGAGTTTTCCCAGATCTCCTGTTCTCTTTTGTGGCCAGATGTTCCCAGAAGTGCTGACCCCCTCCCTCACCCAGCTCTCTGTGTGATGGGAGGAAGGCTGCTATTTTATGAGAACAGAGGTGAGATCATGGTAAGTTTAAGGAATATTGGCTGAGAGAAAGGTGAGATCAGGACAAATTAAAGAATATTGGGTGAGGGAAAAGCTTGCAATGTGCTCAGAGCTGACAAAGATCTGGGAAAGATATGATCATGTGGCCTGGGGTTAACTGGGATTCCTGGGAGTTATCAAATCCACAAAAACACCTGTGGGGTGGTGAGTTGTGATTAGGCCTCCCTCTTTTTGGGGGGATCGACAGGGGTTTGTCAAGGGCTGATAAATTCAAGAGCTTTTGCTCTGGTTTAAAGCAGACTCCCCCAGCTGCTCTGCCAGAGCTGGGGGTGCAGGGAGCAGGGAGGGACACTGGGCACTCTGCCCTCTGCCAGGCAGAGAGTGAGGGCACAGCCCCGGGGGCATTTCCCAAAGATAAACGGAGATTCTGGATGAGTAACAGCAGCAGGCAGGGCCAGGAGGTGCCGAGATGCTCCGGGAGCAGAGCCGGGCTGGGCTCTGCATCATTCCCGGCCGCGCCGGGGGAGCTGTAAATGCCACTCCCGTGATCCGCAGTCCCTGATTTATGGACCTGCCTCATTCCTTCCCGCCGACTTTCCTTTCTGCTCACGGCAGCAGCGCCCGGGAGGCAGAGTCTGGGTGCCTCTGCTCCCCCCGGCTGGATCCCCCCACTCCTCCCTCCATCCTGCAGCCCACACAGGCTCTGGACACGGGGATTAAGCAGAGTCGCTCCAACGGGAGCCACATCGACCCCTCTCTCCTCCCAGCCTCTGGAACGCTGGTACTCAAACACCCTCTGCCCCATCCCCGGTGAAGATAAACCCTAATTAGTGCTCAGATCAAAGAATTTATCCATTATATTATTGTATTATTCTTAATTTTATTTTGTTTATTCAATTAGATTTCTTCTCATTCGTATTATTTATTTATTATATTGCTCATTGTTTATTTATTTATTACACAAGTAGCATCCTAAAATGCACAGTCCACACCCTGCAGCCCTTTTCTGGACCCAAGCCCCGCTCAGATGGCTCTGCAATGCTCTGCTTCTGAGAGAAGCCTTCACGGCCGTGTTTATCCAACGAGGCTGACTGCGATGCGCTCCCAGGGCATTTAATTAGCCCGTGGTTAATTGCGCTCACGGCAGGCTGGCCCCGTTCGGGGGCCCCGCCGGGGGGGCTGGCGGAGCTTGGCACAGCCCGTCCTGCCTGGGGTGAGGAACGCGAGAGCAGCTGCAGCGCAGAGAGGGCAGAGCGGCCCGGGGCTGCTGCAGAGGGCTCTGCCCCTTCTTTCCTCCGGGCCAGAAAGCAGAGATGGGCTTTTTTTCCTTGTTTTCTGCTCAGTCTGCAAGTTACATTTGATAAATCTCAGGGCAGTGCCAGTGGCTGTGATTGAATGAAAAGAGAGGGATGGTTTCCAACCCCGGAGGGCTCAGGATGGCTCTGCAGGTGCCGAGTCCTGGTGTGGAGCCAGAAGCCTCTGATGGGAGGTCATGGGATGGTTTGGGTTGGAAGGGACCTTAGAGCTCATCCCATGCCACCCCCTGCCACAGGCAGGGACACCTCCCGCTATCCCAGGTTGCTCCAAGCCCCGTCCAACCTGGCCTTGGATGTTACCAGGGGTATGGACACTTTGCCCACCTTTCCCTCTCCCTGTGAACCAGCAGATCCTCCACACCAGCTCCTCTCTGAGGCATCACCCCTGGAGCAGCAGAACTGCATGGCACAGGGCTGCCAACCCACGGGTGTCTGGGATTAGCAGGACGAGCCCAAGGAGGGGGAAGGCTGTGACCCCAAAGCCCTCCTGTGCTCACAGCCAAGGGCAGCCCGTGATGGATGGCTTGGGAAGGGAGAAGAGGGGGTAAGAGGGAGGGTGGGGATGATTTCCATCCCCCTGTGGAGCTGTCAGCCTGCAAGGAGCTGGCTGGGATCTGGGATTCTGGGGGTGGGGATGGGCTGTTATTTATTTCTTGCTTTCTCCCTCCCCACAAATCTAAAAATAAATCAAGCCACACGAAGAGTAGAAGCAGATCAAGGCCAGCACCGGCTCCCAGCCCCTCTGAGGAGCAGCAGGAGTGAGCAGCAGGCTGGGATGCAAAGCACTGGCATTTCACTTCCAGCTTCCCCTCACTCAGGATGCAAGGGTCACCTCATCTGCTACCTCTTTGTCCTCCCAGCCCTGTTCTCCCTGCCTGCTGGGATGAAGGCTGGCAGGCAGGCTTTGATGTCTAAACCTCCAGTGCCTCCTCTCTGTGATGGGAACCTCTCCAAGGAAAAGCTGGAAAGCTGCTCAGTGCCTGCCAAGGGTTCCCAGCCACCCCTTCCCACCCATCTCCTCAGGGAAACCCCTCCGAGATAAACTCAGCCCTGAGCTGTGGCTCCTTCCAGTGAGACTTGGGATGGATCTGGAGCCCAGGGGAAGGAGAAAGTGGGAATATTGTCTTTTCTTCTTGCATTTGGCACTATTCACTGAAAGCTGAACCTTTTCTGGGACTCTGGAGGAGAGCTGACACTTCGGGGTTTGATGGGACGGCCCCTCCTGGCTGCTCCATCAGCCTGGCTCCTACAAGGCTTTGCAGAGTGTGTTGGCTCTGCTGTCTTTGCTCTTCCCTGGTCCAACAGGGGCCCCGGGGATGTGATCTTTGAGCACTTCAGGCAGTGCTGTGACAAACTTCAGGTGGTGCTTCTTCCAGCAGGGTCAAGGAGAGGAATGTTTGGGGCAGCAGGAGCCCTTGGAGACCAAAATCCTGGGGTTTAGTCCAAGAGCTGAGGCTGAACTGCTGGCAAGGACCTTCTGCCAGTTCCCCTCTGATAAGGGAAGGGTCTTTGAAGGTCTCTCAAGGGAGACACAGGGGCTCAGACCCCTCATTCCCTTGGCAGAGGTGGTGGCAGGAGGCAAGTCAGTGGGTTCAGAAGTCATGTCCCTTCCCTCCCCACAGCAGCCCCAAATAACGCTCATCCCCATTTCCAGAAGTGGGTTTGGCCCTTACCCATCCAAATCCAGGGACCTGAGCCACAGCCAGGGGCCCTTTGGGAAGAGGAAGCTTTTTGGAGAGAGGCTCCCCCTTGCCTGAACCCCAAGATTTCAGCCACTTTGCAGCCTCCAGATTTTTAGAGAAACCTAAACTGGGACAAAGTGGGACATTCTGCCTTGTGCTTCCCATTGACAGCAGTGCCAGGCTGGGATTGATGGTGGGAGCAGGAGCTCTGCCAGGGCTCCGGTGCCGTTCCCACCGTGCCTGCTCGCCAGAGGTCCTGCTCTCCTAAAGAACTCCCCAGCAACACTCCCCGTCCTTCTCTGGCTCTGTGATTTGTTCTGGGTGTCAGCCCAGCACTCCCTGGGAGCCATTAAGATTAATCTAATAAATATAAATACGACCTTGACAGTTCCTCTGCCGGCAGAGGCTGCAAAGGAAAGCAAAAATAAATGTATTTTACATTTCAGAAGCACAGAGGAGGTGCAGCAAAGCTGCATTTGCAATCCCGGGTTTTAGTGGGGATTGAAATGGGTCAGCAGGGAGGGTCACCTGCCCTGCTGCAGCCTGGGGGGGTCCTGTGCACCCCTCCTTATGGGGGACCCCCCAAAGCCCCTGCAGGAGCTGCAGGGACAGGGTGCAAGGGGTGCAGGGACAACGGGAGCACTGTGGGGACTGTCCATTCCCCCTCCCTGGGGACGAGCTTCTCATCATTCAGATTGGAAAAGCCCTCCAAGATCATCAATTCCAACCATTCCTGAGGCCAGCACTGAGCCCTGGCCCCAAGTGCCACATCCATAAAGTCCCCAGGCTCCTTCCAGCTCCCAGGAGCAGGATGGATCTGCTGCTTTGACTGGGATGAGGGTGTTGGTAACTGCAGTTCCGCATCCAAAAAAACCCAAAACCCAAACAGCCGGGGGGCTCCAGAGAGTTTAGTGACTGTGGCTTCTCCTTGTAGGATCCCTGGAGATCTACTCCAGCTACTGGAGCTGCCTCTGGAGACACAACCACAGGTAAGGAGAGGCACCAGGGTGGTCTCGGGGTGTCCAAAGTGGGGGACATTTCAGACCAGCGTTCGCAGATCTGGGTGAGGGTTTATGGCAGTCAAGGAGAGCTTGAACCAGTCCCAGCCCTGCCTGGGGAGGGCTCAGTGCTGTGTGAGCTGAGCAGCCCCTCCCAGCTCCCCCAGGCTCAGAGCTGCAGCTTCTCTCCCCTCTGGCTGTGCTAATTAATATCACCAAGCAGGGACCACACAGATATTAGCCCTTGATGGTGATTAATGGCTCTAATAGGATTCTGCCAGCCAGTCACTTTTGTCCTCATGTCTTTCTGAGCCTGGCAAATCTAATAAAACCCCCAAAATAAAGACCATATTGCTGTAATATTTCAGTGCTGTGTTATTGAAAACCAGTAGCTGAGACTTCTTGACACTGTGAACTCATGCACTGGCACAGCTCACCTCCCCAAACTCATGGGATCAGGGGTTTCCATCCAGCCCAAATCCCAGTGATCCCGTTGATGTGAGCAGTTTGTCTCCCTGGGGTGGGAGGACCAAAGGGCACCTGTGAACCCAAGTCTACAAACACATCCTTCTCCAAAAGATTCTTCTTTAGAAACTTAAAGGATTGGAGAATGGTTTGGGTTGGAAGAGACCTTCAGGATTATCCAAGTACCACCCCTGGGACACCTTCCACCGGACCAGGTTTTCTCCAGCCTGGCCTTGGACACTTCCAGGGATGGGGCAGCCACAGCTTCTCTGGGCAGCCTGTGCCAGGGCCTCCCCCTTCCCGTTGTAAACAAACTTCTTCCTCATATCTAATCTAAACCAACCCTCCTTCAGCTTAAACACAATTCCCCCTTGTCCTGCCAAGGGGTCTTTTCACTTCCTGCCCAAAGCCCACGCCAATCTGATTTAATTGTACCCTCTGATTGGGAACATTGATTGAACATGGAGCCCTCAGGGTGCTCCCTGCTCTCCTGAGCTGCTCTGGTTCCTCAGCTGGAGGCACCACCTGCTGCAAGGAGAATGGTTCATTGGATGCGCCTGCCCAGGCTGTGGATGCTCCTGGCAGGAGCTGCTCCCTGCTAAACAGCACCCAGGGGGGCACAGAGCCCGTGCCTGCAGGGCAGTGTGACCTCCTAAACCCCTCCTGCTGCAGCCACTTGGGGCAGTGGGAACTGGCTGCTCTCTGCATACAGACCCCCCGGGGCAGGGGGTGGTCAGCCACCCTCTCCTGCAGGGAAAGGCTGCTCAGATCCATTGGGACCCCCAGGCTGTGGGCTGACCCCCACCCATTCCCCAGGCACTTCTTATTCCTGCTGCATTCCTGGTTTTTGCATAATTTAGAATCACACAATCACAGAATCAAGCAGCTTGGAAAAGATCTCTGGGATCATCGAGTCCAGCCTCTGACCCAACCCCACCCTGTCACCCAGCCCATGGCACTGATGCCACATCCAGTCTGTCCTTAAACACCTCCAGGGACGGTGCCTCCACCCCCTCCCTGGGCAGCCCATTCCAATGGCTGAGCACTCTCTCTGGAAAGGATTTCTTCCCAATATCCAACCCAGACCTCCCCTGGCACAGCTTAAGACTCTTGTCCATGGAGTGGTCTGGGTTGGGAGGGACCTTTAAGCTCATCCAGTCTCAACCCCCTGCCATGGGCTCAAAGCCTCATCCAGCTGGGCCTTGAAGTTGTCCCTAAAAGCATCAGCTGGCTCCTCCTGAGCTTTCCAAGAGGAAGGTGGCCACATCACCTCCAAAACTGACCTTCCCAAACTCAGGAAAACTTTGCCCCCCCCCCCCCCCCCAAGCACTGTTTTCTCTTAACCCCAAAGAGAAGGGTTAACAGAGCACAGCTGCTGCCAGCAGCTCCTGGGCCATATTTCAAAGGTGTCCCTGTCCTCCCCAAATGCCACCAGGCTCAGAAGCTCCAGTTGATCCCTTCCCCAGCCCCTGCTTTGTTCCTTGCTGAGGAACATTATGAACTGCAGGCTGCCCTCCCTGGGGGTACAATCCAGTGAAGGGGGCTGTGTCCTTTGCTCCCTGGCAGAGCTCAGGAATCTTTCTAGAGAAGGAAAGGAAGGCCCTGGGGGACCATGAGACTGAATGAGCTTCAGAGGAAAGTTCAGGTTGTTTTGCAGAACCTCCTGTAGCCTTAGTGTGACCTTAAAGCAGCAGGATTGGGCTGGGAATTGCTGTAAAAGTGATGGAAAATGCAATTCCTTACAGAAGACATGGGATCTCCCTGGACTCTGCAGACTCTACCCCCATGCAGGGCTTTCCTGCCCAGCCCCACAGCCATGCACAGCTTGGTTTTGCCATGTCTGCACCGAGGGATGGCTTGGGAATGGCAGAGGATCAGGCACTGGAGTCACCCATGGGTGCCTTGATATTCCTGCCTCATCTTCCCGTGCCAGGACCCCACTGGCTCAGAGCAGAGTAGAGAGTGCTGGACCCTCCACATGTCCAGACTGACACATCAGTGACCCCTCATCGTATCCAGGTAGGTTCTGAACCTGTTTGTGGGGTACTGGTGCTGGTGCTGGTGCAGGGTCTGTGAGATCTTCGGGAGCCCTTCTCCAAGCAAAACAGGTCTTCATTTCTCTCCCAGCAAGTGTGAGAAAGCTCTGGAGAGATCAATCAGCTCTGAAAGGATTATCCGCAGGCTTAGTGTTCAATTAATGCCCTGGATCTAATGATGGGGCTATTTTTCAGCAGGGACACCCCTCCCTGGGGAGTGGAGCAGTGGCTGCTCCAGCCTAATCCCACTTCCCGAGGAGCCCTGTCACTGATCCTGATGGATAGTGTTAATTACAGCAGGGCCAGCCCAGGAGAAGGGTCCTCCCAGCACTGAGCAAAGATATAAATCCTTGCCAATGAAAACTGGGAAGAGTTGCCATATGTGGGCTTTGGCACATTCCGGGGTGACAGCGATTTCAGGGCATTTGGGTCATGCTCCTGCAGGAGAAACAGGGCCACTTGCTGGAAGTTTATGGAATAAATATAATTTCTGGAATAAACATCTGATAATGTGATTGAAGAGGCCAGAAATTCAGCTTCTGCCCAGCAGCTGCTTGACACAGTTGTTAATGTCTAAAAAGTTGATCCGTCCTCGCTGGAGTGAGGGATTTGGAGCAGCAGCATCTCCCTTTGATGGAATCTCACGCGGGCTTTTTCTGCTCGCTTTTAAATGACTCTTCAAAGCCCAGCTCTATCTGCTGGAGATAAGAAAACCAATAAATCAGCTTTTCCAGCTGCTGGCTGGAGGAAAGCAGGACCTCCCTCTGGTTCAAATCGTTCCTGCCCCAGCTGCAGGGAGCTGCATCTCCCCCCACCAGAGCCTCCTTCCCCTTTTTTCCTCGAAATGCTGCTGATTTGCCTCTCTGGATGTACCCAGACATGTTTTCCATGGGGAAAGGGAATGGGGAACCAATGCCCTAGCACTGGTGCCCCGCTGGGGGTGGGAGCTCTGCTGGGGTGCTCAGGGGTGGGGGGAAGTTCCCAGGGTGTTCCTGGTGGTGCAGAGCTCTGGAATGGCCTCCGGAAGCAGATTCAATTAGTGAGGCAGCAATGATGTTCCTTTATTAAGTGTTGCTCCCCAGGCAGCTCCTGGAAGCAGCCAAGCAATGGATTAGAGGCTTTCAGTTTGTGCTCCTGGCCCTCCCAGGTTGTTGGACTCCTGAGGTTCTGCCAAAAGGGACCTGGCCTGGTGTCCCTTTGCCATGGCTGAGAAGGAATGTGGGGTAGAACTTGCCCAAAGATCCATGGGCTTATTCTGCTGCTGTCCTGGGATGGGTAAAATTAGGCTCCTGGTGGGGGATTGCAGAGGGTTGTGCTGCTGTCCTCAGCTCCAGAGGGATATTCCCACATGGGGAGCAGCATCCCACTAGATGGCACAGCAGGACAATGGGGGCCACGGCACCTCCTCCACCTGCCTGTCCCAGGCAGCACTGGGGGTACAAGGCCAAGGCAACTTCTGGATCCCAAAACTGCCCCAGGAACTGCTGGGAAACAGCAAAGAGAAAGATCCCAAGGCCTTTGTGTGAAGCTCTGAACTCCAGGAGTCCAAGCAAACCTTCCAGTGCAGGTGTCCCATCCATCCATCCCCTGGGTGATGCTTTCAGTGACACCTTCCAGGATCTCCTTCCCCTTCATATTCCTTTTATTCTGGTACTATTTGGGGAATTTTTTCTTTTCCCAGCTAGACCAGTCACGGGAGCCTGGGAATGGGCTTTGAACATAGAGCTCAGCCCCTCATCTTCCTCTGGGGCTTTGCTCCCTGCTTCCCCTGGGTGGAGCATCGGCCCATAAAGCTCTGCCCCGAAAGGATCCACAAAAGGCTCCGGGGGGAAAGCGCTGCCCCCCCTCCTCGGGGCAGGGGAAGCTCAGCCCGGGCCGGCCGGGCTCGCAGGAGCGTGGCTGAGGCTCAGCCAAGCGCGGGGCTCTGCTGCCCCAAGTGCTGCTCGGGAAAACGGCAGTTGGAGCCGGGATGGACAGGGGATGGAGCGGGAGGAGTTCGGGGAAAGCGAAGGGTCCAAGGGTGAAGATCCGGCTCATCTCCTGCGCTGGGTGGAGCTGTGGGAGGGAGGGAGAAGCCTCTGCTCTTCCTCGTGCCTTGGCAGATGCGTTGGCTTGTCCTGAGCGCAGAGACGTGTCAGAGACACAGAGAGACAGAGAATGGTCTGTAGAATAAAAGTTTGCAGAATAAAAGTTTGTAGAATCCCAGACTGGTTTGCGTTGGAAGGGACCTACAAGGCCCCCTAGTCCAACTCCCTGCCACGGGCAGGGACAGCTTCCATTGGGCCAGGACGTTCAGAGCCCCCGTTCTGGACGAAAGGGAGCGGAATCACCTCCAGGAACAAGCCCCGCTCCCAAAATTCTCTCTGGAGCGAGGATGTCCCCCCTCCCCGTGTCACACAGACACAGCTCCGGGCCCTGTCGGGACGCGCAGGTTTGTTTGCTCGGGACATTTTTGGCAGGCGCTGCCGCCGGGGCTGTTTGCCTTGGCCCCGCTCCGGGGCAGCCGCGCCCGGCCCGGGTCACGGCAGGGGCACCCCCGGGCACCGGCCACGTTCTCTCTTTCGCAGCTTCTTTCCCCGAGGGGATGCAGGGAGCCCGGGACAGCGGGAGGGACCGGCAGGGACAGGAATTGATGTCACCGCTGGAAAAATTCCTGTCACCCGTGTGATGAGTTGCAAGGTCTCAGTTGAACTGGAGTCCAGCGGGAGGTGGTGGGAACTTCCACGGACATCCCTGAGGATGCCCAGGCTGGGGCTGCAGTGCCCTGTGAGCTGGAGGAGATGCAGGGAGCGGGAGGGATGTTCCCTGCAGGGTGGGGTTCATCCTTTCTCATATAAACAAGGTGTTTGCTCTGCTCACCCTTCCCGGTCCCGGGGGGAGCCTGGTGTGTTCAGAGGGCAAATCCTGTGGCAAGCGGGGGTTGAATTGTCCCCTCCTGACCCCACAGGGACCCTCGGTGATGATCCTGGTCTCCAGGTGGCTGTAGGGAAGTGAACACCCTCCGCCCCAACCCCCCCGTGTGTCCTGTGCCCTCTAATCCTCTCCAGCTCAGGGTTTGTCCTCCCTCTCACACCGTCCTGGTGCCTGAGGCAGATCTGAGCCTCGCTGGGGCAATTCCTCCCCTGGTTTGGAGCCCTCACACTCCTCCTGCCGCCACAAAGGGATTTGTCCATCAACGTTTCTGATGCATCCACACGGGTTTCTCTCCGACCCACCCGCGGTGGGGTTTAGGGCAGAACAGACCTCACCCAGCCGTTTGGGATCCCCATTTTTTCCAAGCCAAAGCCAAGCCCGGGGGACACCTCCCACCCTTGTGGTGCCACAAAGACACTCTGGAAAAGGTGATTTGGGATAAACGCTGCAAACGCCTGGGGAGATCAGGGTGGAAATGGGTTGCCAGGAGGGTGTGGAGCTGTTTGCTCCCTGCTCCGTCTGTCAGGAGCACAGGGATGAGCCGAGAAGCGACGGGGGGTGGGGCGGGACGCAGTTACCCCTCTCTGGGGCCCCTCTGCTTCGCACATGCCGGGTAATGCCGGGTCTCCTTGGTGATGGATTACGGGATTAGAGGGTTCAAGTGAGCCCTCCTGGCTCTGTGCTGTTACTCCTGGGAATGGCATTGTCTTGGAACAGGGTGGGGAAACCTCCTGCTGCTGCCACGTGCCCAGGAGGGACCAGGCACAGAAGGAGGGTGAAGGAACTGTCCCACTGCCCACTTTTGGGGTCTGTCAGGGCTCAGGTCGTGTCGGATCCTGGTGCTGAAAAGCCTGGGCATGTCCCTGCCCTTCCCCACCTCCAGGGAGAGTTAAAAATTGTCCTGGGATTTGGAAAAAAGGACTTAGACCTGGGACAGTGACTTGGCTGGGGCAGGGCTGGGACTGGGGGTCCCTCTGCTTTGAGGGTCCCTCTGCTTTGGGGCTGTGCAGCTTCAGAGGTGGGTGATGCCCCTCTACAACCCAAGGACGAGTCTGGATGTGGATGTTCCCTATCCTGGCTCCTACCTCTGCCTCTGATGGAGCAGGGAGTGGGACGAGCAGCCATTTGGGTGGAGATACAACGTGGATGGACACACAGGATGGGGAAATCATCGGGAAAGGGACGAATTCTTCCCAAAGATGATAAAAAAACAGGGGAATGCTTGCAAAGAGCTTTACTCCCGCTGTTAGGAGACAAACCCCCCTGTACAGGGGTTGGAAGACACTGAGTGTCCCTGGGGGCTTGGATGTCCCTCCTGGGACGAACAACCCTTGGAGGTCTGGTCACTCACCACGAGCTCCAGCATGTGAATCTTGGTCATAATCATCTTCATGATCTCAGAGTGAACCGAAGAACCTGCAATGATTCCCCTCTCCCCTGAAGAAAGAGAAAAAGACCTTGAAAACCATGTCTTTACTCCCGGGAGCAGTCCCTCAAATGGTTCTGGGCACTCCCAGATTTCAGTGCTGGCAGGATCTCTGGGATACAATGGTTTATGTCAAAATACTCTCTATTTTTATGGATACAGGTCCTAGTTATTCTAGCAGCAAAGGCTGCAGCAAGGCCAGTTTGCCTGGTTGAATGAAGGGTTGGCAGAGTTCACTCATCAGGAAAATAAACTCTACAGCACAAACCTCATCCAAGCTGCAGTTCCCAAAAAAAAAAAAGGAAAGATCCGGAGCAGAAAGAGGTGCCGATTTTTATCAGGACAAACACTCCCACCATAAACCCCAAAACTTTGCCTCCTGCCTTGCACAGAACAGCCCTCGTGGGCAGCTCCAAGTCTTCTCGTGGGCTGGGAATCCCAAGGTGTCCCTGCTTGGCCGGAACTCTCCAATCCCACCTCCCGGCAGCGCTGTTTGCCCTCTGTTATTTGAGCATTCATCTCGTTCAAGCACCACTTTAGCGCCGCAGGGCGGGCGATATCTTGTAAAAAAGAAACAAGAGCCTTCCTGCTCCCCTCCCTCACTTTCCCCCGGGCCTGTATTACCCCAAATAAACACTCACTTTGGGTAATAGTTAACTTTAATGGCTCGGCCCCGGCTTGGGCTGCACGACAGGGCTCGGCGGGGAGACTCGAGGGGTTGATAGTCCTCGGGGTAGAGGAGATAAGGGCTCGGTTTGAAGGGCAGCACTCGTGGCTGCTGTCACGGCCGTGCCCGGAGGGTGGGAGCCATCACGGGACACGCATCTCTCCGTCACCTTCGCCAAAACGTACCCTGCTGTGGCACTGCCATCCCAGCCCGTGTTTCCCAGGGGAACTCCGCAGCTTTGCCATCCCCACCACCCTAACCTTAACCTGTCCCAGGCCACAAACCTTTGCTGGGCTTCAGAGATACCTGAAGAACCCGCCCAGCAGCTCTTTCTCTCTTAATTGCCTTTTCCCTAGTCAATGGATAACTTTACAGCCGGGCCGTGGGCACATCAAATGGCAGAACCTCGGGGAGGCAGCGATTTGCCGCGGGGGGATGGCAGGGGGAGGTGCTGGGATGGGGAGGGACAGGGAAGTTCAAAGCTAAAACCATCCTGAAAGTCGCAGCCAGGCTGGGGGTGCATGGTGGGCATCTGGGGGGTCCTCTCCAGATCCTCAGGGAAGCTGGGTGGGGTTTTCTCCCACCCCATCCTATCCCATCCCATCCCACCTGAACTTGGGCTGCCCCGGAGCAGTGGAACCTTCCAACTTTCCCCTCCAAAATCACTCCGGAGGGACAGAGGAAGAGTAAATCCTCTCTGAGCCTCCCACAGTGAGCTGCCCATCTCCCCCAGCCCAGCGGCCCCTCCTGCCACGGCGGCTCCCGCGCTCCTGGACACGATGTGGTGGCTCCGGCGTGGCTTCCTCCTGGGTGCCAAGGAAAGAGCTGAGAGGACCCTCTGGTTGGCACCGTCCCCTCCTGGTGAACACCCTGTGGCACGACCCCCTCCCCCAGGCTTTCCCCCAGGTTTTTATCCCCCCCTCTGCCTCCTCCTTCCCTCCCTGTCCTTGAGCAGCCCGATCCTGGCATTGCTGCGGCTGTAACAGCCCCGGGGATGGTCAATGGGATGGATCCAGGTTTTACAGCCGTTGCTTCACTGTGGCAGCACAAACAAGGTGGCGACCGTGCCGGCCCTGCGGGGACACTGCAAGCAGTGAAAGTCACGGGGTGGGTGAGGGGGGTCTGCAGGGGGAAGGGCTTTGGGCAGGATGGGGTCCTGCTCTGCTGGGCACCCACTGCCTGAACTTCCCTCTCTGCTTGAGCAGAGCTCAAAAATACATCCCAGATTTGCCACTGTTGAAAGAGGATTTTTTAACAGCCACCTTCTCCTCGGTGTTCCAGGGAGGAATTGTCCCAAAGGAACCTCAGAAAGGTCTCCCATCTCTCCCCTGTCGTGCCCTCTCCAGGGTTTTCCCCACTGCAACTCTGTTGAGGAAGGACACTTCAGTGTCCCATGCAATCAGCTTTCCTGGCATGGTGGCAGAGCTGCCCCGTTATCCACTGCCTCAGGGATCTCACCAGGAACAGCTTGGCTGCACAGCCAGGGCAGAGTCTGGAGCACAGCACATGCTGAAGGACGGGAGGGGGTTCCTGGAGATGTTCAGGTGTTCAGGCACGTGATGGCTCTTTCCATGGGAAAAGATGAACAGTGTCCTGGTTCCTTCCACACTGGACAATGTGAGACCGTACACCAAAAATCAGTTTCCATGAACTATTGCAGAGCAAGAGAGGGCTTCAAACAGGGCGTGTTGTGTCCTAGATCATGGAATCACAGAATGGAAAGGACCTTAAAGATTGTCCAGTTCCAACCCCCTGCCATGGGCAGGGACACCTCCTACTATCCCAGGCTGCTCTAACCTGACCTTGGACACTTCCAGGGATGGGGCAGCCACAGCTGCTCTGGGCAACCTGTGCCAGGGCCTCCCCTCATTGGAAAAAACACCACCCTTTGTTTTGTGTTGGGGATCCCACAAAAGTTCCTTCTATCTCTGTGCTCATGTCTAGACATGTGGATGTGGTACTTGGTTAGTGTTGGCCTTGGCAGAGCTGAGGGAACAGTCTGTCTGGGCTTGGTGAACTTGGAAGGCTCTTCCAAGCCAAAGGATTCCGTGATTTGATGTAACTCAACTCCTCCGGGCATCGCAACAAAGTTTGAGCTGAAGGGACTTAGTCAGGGAAAGAGGATTTTCTTCACCAAAAAATGCAGCTGAAACACAAGACCTTTGGGAAGCTTTAGGGAACTGTTGTTTTTAATATGATCCTGCAAGTGTAGCCGGGCTGGGAGGTGACTGTGGGGAGCGCTGACAAAGGAGATGCTGGAAGAGGCAAGTGGGATCCTGCCAGGTATGGCTTTTAGAAAGAGCTGTTCGGTTCAGCCTGTGGAGATCCAAGGGCGGGGGACCTGGGGGGTTTGAGGAGGGTTGGGTGTGTCCATGCTGAAGTCATGAGCTCATCAGCCCTCTCGAGTTGTTTGCATATGGACAAATGTGTTTATACACACACAACACTTCCCCCAGAGGGATTTTGGAGCCTAACCCATCACTTCCTCATGTCCTCCTGTCTTGTCTCTCTTCCCCCTGCCTGGCTCTGCTCTGGCTCTCTCTGACCCCCAAGGTCTATGGGTGTCCCTTCTTCCCTCACACAACAAAAAATGGGAGCACATAGTGAAGGTGAAGAGCATTAAAAATAAATATTTAACCCTTCCTTTCCCTTCAGACACCGTTGCTACATCAGCCTGTGACAAGGCTGCAGGCTCACACCATGCACAGATCCTTCCTTGCCCACAGACCCATTTTCTCAATTACAAAAAAAAGTTCCCCCCTCTCCCCCCCTTTTCTTAAGCCTTTAAAAGCAGGAGGTGAAGGCAAAAAAAAGAGGTATTTTTAACAGGAGGGAACAGAAGGCAGACAATGTCTCCACGTGATAAAATTTTATTACAAAATATGAGATGGATTAATAGTTGCAGGGGAGTTTGGCAGGGGAGAAGGAGTTCTGTGACAAACACAGCATCACCAGGGAAATAAATCATCCTCCCAAGTTCTCCAGGGCCCCAGTTTTTTCACATTGCGTTCATCTTGCACAGTAAAGGATCACCTTCAATCCACAGCCCCACGAAGCCACACAGCACTTTTTTTGCCTATTTACAGAGATTTTCTCCCCATTATCATCCAGAGACCAGGCCCCACCTCCCGGCCTTCCATCAGCTCCTTGGAAAGCTTTTCTGAAGTCCCTGTCACCCCAGTGTCCCGTGGGATCGGGAATGGAGGCTGGGAGGTGGGGCCACAAGGCTCCACCAGCATCACTCCCCGTCCTTTCCCCAAAAAACAGCCGCCCTTAGCCATGAAAATGCCATTAAATGCCCTAGAATGACATGAAAGGCAAACCTAAAGCTGCCCAGTTCTGTACATATAAAAACAGAGAAATAAAAGCCAAGGCTTGCTGTGGTTTTCCTCTTTAAAAAAAATACAAAAAAAGCCAAGTGTTGCCTTTGCATAGTCAAGCATTTGCATGGCAGCACTTTGCATACACAGCAGTGGGGCTGGGCTGGGCTGGGGTGTTAAGACACTTCTTCCTCTGCCCCCTCCCCCATCAAATTAAAAAAAAAATATATATATATTTATATATACACACAGAGAGTCTGGGTGAGAACAAGGAGGTGCATTTTTTTTTTTTCTGTAGCAAAAAAAAATGAGATTATCAGGAAAATTATTTAAAATTTCAAGCTGCCTATTGGTTGGTTTGGTCTTTAGCCAGCTGGTTTTGGAGCCCACTCAGAATCACAGCAGAGGTTTCCTTCTCCAAAAAGCAGAGGGGGGCAAAGAGACCCCTCTGCGAGGGCCAGGGGTTGGGGTGACCCCCCGACAGCCGGGGGACCCCCCACCCTGTGCTTTGGCTCAGGTCTTGAGGAGGTTCAACCGCAAAAGGTGCACCAAAAAACCCTCTTGGAGTGTGGAGGTTGGGATTGCAGCCATGGAGCTCCTGGGGGATGTGGGGACACAGGTTGCCCGTGCCAGGGCTCATCCACGGAGGGCTGAGAGGTGCCAGCAGAGGGGGGAGAGCCCAGCAGGTCCCAGCATGGCCATGGGGGGTCCCCACCAGCCCCACCGAGCCAGCCTGAGGTTCCTGGAGTCACCCAGAGCCTCCTGGAGACCCAGGTGGGGACTGGCTGAGGCATCTCCACACTGTGCTGAAATTCCTTTGGGATGAGCTCATCCCAGTTGCTCCACCACTGCTCTCCAAGGGACTTTTCCATCATCAGAGAGGTGGAAAAGCCCCCATCCCTGGGGCTCTCCAGATCCACATCCCAGGCACAAGGCAAGAGGTGAAACTGTCCCCTGTGGTTTTACCTTAGCTGGGACGGGGTGGCACTGCAGGTCCAACCTCCCAGGCCAGCTCAGGCCACAAGAAGGAGCCCAGGTCACAGTGGCAAGGTCACAGTGGCAAGGTCCTGCCCTGTGCCCTGGAGAGGAGCCAGAGCCCACAGCCAATAAGGGACATGGCAAACCAGCCCCTTGGCCCCACAACCAGCCAATCCTCATGAAGCTGCCACGACAAGCCATGGAAGAGTTGGAAAAAGGATTGAAAAAAGGACTTGGAGGTCCATCCACACAGTCAGCTGGGTGTAAGCCAGGCCCTCCAAACTTCACTTGAGCTCAGTGTCAAGAGGCTGCTGATGTCAGACCTTCTAGCCCTGGTGCTGAGGGCTGGAAAGCCCTTCCCATGCACCACTGGAAAAGCCACCTGAGCCACCTCCAGCAATTCCTTGGCCTGACATTCCCACCCTGCTGGAGAGCCAAACAGCCACCCCAAGGGCCCATGGCAGTGCTGGGCCATCAGCCCCGGGCACATCACCCCCCCAAAGCCTACACCACACCACAGAACCCCCAAATCCCTCCTGCCCTCCTCTCCTGCTGCAGGTGCCACTCAGCTTGGTTTATCCATGGAAAAGCATGAGCAGGACCCCAAGGGCGGGTTGCGGCTCCCGAGCAGTTTGACACCAGTAGAGAGGAGTGGCCTCCAAATTCCCACCACTCAAAGATGCCCCAGTTCAGCGTGGCCTCTCATCCCACACTGCAGACACACATCAGGCCGTGGGGCACCAAAATTTGTTCAAGGAGAAATAAAAGAGGAGGAGGGTGTGGGGAAATCAATATTCAGTTGGACACACCGGGCCCATTATTTGTTCTTGATTTATTTATGACCCACACAGCTGCTATTGGAACTGGCAGGGCCTGGCTCTTGTCTTGCCCAAATTTAACCCCTGGTAGGCTTTGGAGAGCAGGTGATGTGCCCCACGTGTCATGGCACCCCACAGCAAGGGGGGAAGGTGCTCACGGAGCTTGAGGTGGTGAACCTGTGAGGTAGGTAATGTGATTACAATCTGAACAGGAGAATTCATTGGAATTAGTTTCAAAGATATGTTTTTTTTCTATTTTTTTCCCCATCTGAGTGGGGTGAAATGGCAACAGCACAGGCCTGGTGTGATTGGTGATCACAGTCCTTGTGTGTGCCTTCTGGAGAAAGGCACCACCGGTGTCTTCTGGGAAACCAGACTTTCATCAGCGGCATTTTGGGTGGCTTCAAACCCATGCTGGTCCTCCCAGAGACACCTGAAGTCAAAATTTATCTTGGAAGCAGAAATGCTAAGGACACAACCAAAACACCTCGCCAAGCAGGACCGGTCTTTGCTGAGCTGAGTCGCTGCCAGGAAACCACAGCTGGGCTCAACAGGACACAGGTGGTGCTTCTGTCACCTGCTTTTGTGCTGTCCCTTACTTGAAGGCACATCAGGTGAGTATGTCAGAGGTCTTCTTCTTTTATGCCCCCACAGAGACTGGGATTGTCAGCCCAAACAACCCTAGGCACGTGCTCCTGTTCTCACACGACAGAGGTGCCACCTCCATGGTCACACCATGGGGCAAAGTGTCACAGCCATGGCCATGCCAAGGGACAAGGTGCCGTATCACACCATGGGGGAAGGTGCCACATCCATGGTCACACCACGGGAGAGTGTGTCACATCCACAGCCATGCCATGGGGCAGTCCAAGAGGGTCCAAGCTTCCAACCCGTCACAACCCTCCTGGGCCTCACCAAAGGCACCATCCTGGAAGGAGTAAAAAACCATCCCAAAGAACTTGAGGAACAAAGGACAGTTGCTCCTGAGTGACAAATAAATAGCAGGTTTGCCGGAAGAAAGCCCTTTGGAATCCAAGATCCATTGGCCCAGTGGCACTGGGAGCCTCGTCAGGAGATCAGTCTGTAATTAGAACTGATCGTAAATGAGTTGTTTGGGGTTTTGAATTTCTTTTAAAACCAGAAAGAATCGGGGACAGGCCTGGCAGGGGGATCACCCACCATCCCTGCCCTGCCAGTTGATCACAGCGTGGGTTTGTTCCTATGTACAGCACGAGGGGAGGCCCCTCAGAGGAAAAAAGAGTTCCAGCTGCTCTTGGAGAAGTGTGGGAAGGAGGCAGCTCCTAGTTCTGGTGCCTCTTCATATGCAGGGCCAGGTGGTCGGAGCGGGAGAAGCAGCGGCCGCAGGCGAGGCACTTGAAGGGCTTGGCCCCCGTGTGCTTCCGATAGTGCCGGGTGAGCTCGTCAGAGCGGGCGAAGCGCCAGTCACAGCCCTCCCAGGTGCACTTGTAGGGCTTCTCACCTGCGGGGACAGTCACAGGTCACGGGTACAGCCTCCCAGAAACCCACCCTGGCCCCTGGGAGTTGCTCAACTTCCTTGGGAGGACCACGAGGGCACCCTGGCACTGCCAGGGCTTGCCCGGAGTCACCAAGGCATTGGGAGCTGCTGAGCTGCAGCACCCACCTCTTGTCCCTCTTCACCCCACTCCCACTTTGCTTTTCAGGCTTGTTTTCTAGGACTGCTCATGTTCTTGGTGGATTTTGGAGCGTTTCTGGCTTTAAAAAAAAACAACTGAGTTTGTTGGGTTTTCGAAATAAAAAGTCAGGAGTTCCTAAGGAAGGTGTTGCTGCTCCTACAGGTGGTAGGGTGCATAAGGAGGAAGACAGGGGTTACAGCACCTACATTTTTTTGAGCCCACCACCCAGTGGTGATGGCTGCCCCATGGCTGGAAGTGTTCAAGGATGGGCCTTGGAGCAACCTGGTCTAGTGGAAGGTGTCCCTAAAGTCCGAGCTGACCTTTAGAGATCCCTCCCAACCCACACCACTCCTTGATTCCATAATCCGAGAACGTAGCCCAGTTGCTTCTGGCAACTTGAGGGTTCCTGTCTCACCAAAACAGAGATCAGAAGAGTCTTCCATCCACTGCCAACATTTGCTGGCACCAAAATGGGTGAGGAATTAAAATTTTGCCTTTTCCCCTGGGGAACACTCCATCTTCCTCTCCCAAATGCCCATTACAGGTGACATGAGGTGTGAGGGGTGACCTTGGCTGGCCACCAGGTGCCCACCAAGCTGCTCTACTGCTCAGCAGCAGGGGGAGGGAGAAAATAAGCTAGAAAAAAACCCTTTGTGGGTCAAGATAAATGGAGTTTGATGGTGGAGAACATTTTCTCCAGGCTGAGCCCCCTTGCAGCTCCCTCAGAAGTTCTTGTGCTCCATTCCCTTCCCTGGACACGCTCCAGCCCTTCAATGTCTCTCTGCCTCCAAGTTCACCTGGGAGTAGCTCTGTACACAACACATTGTGTTTTTTCCTCAGGGTGATGTAATGCCTCTGCCCTCCCCTCCCTCCCACACCTATTTTCCCCAACTGAAATTCATTCAATCACGCAACTCCCCAGGCAGCTGGGGGCTGGGCTGGAAAAGCCCGTGGCCGCTTCCAACCGCCTGCGTGCCCAGGTTGTGGAGCTGAACCCTGGCTGCAGCCCTCTCCACGCAAGGGTGTGGCACTCTCAAATATTAGTGCTCGCTCTTAACAGCCTGAACAAGCAGGCAGAGTTCAGGGAATGTGCTGACTTTCCCGACCTCAAATATTTACCGTTTCCTCAGCCAATTGCCGCACTCTCCATCGCAGCACAGCGCACGTACGCCCGCGCCCGGCGTGCACAGGCATGTGTGCCCCGCTCTCACAGCTCCCCACGGAGCAGCTCTCCCTCCCCACGGCCCCTGGACCTCACACAGCCAGGGGATCAGCCAGTGGATCGTGTTGGAAGGCACCTCAAAGCTTGTCTTGTGTCCCACGGGCAGGGGCACCTTCCGCTAGCTGAGGCTCCTTCCGAACCGACCTGGAGCACTTCCAGGGCTGGGGAAGGGGCAGGGGCACCTTCCAAGCTGGCCTTGAACACTTCCAGAGGTGAAGAAGGGTCAGGGGCACCTTCCACTAGACCAGGCTCATTCCAAGCTGGCCTTGAACACTTCCAGGGGTGGGGAAGCCACATTTGGGCAGGAAAGTGAAAACACTGGGCTACAGCAAGATCTACAGGGCCTTGCCTGCAGCTGTGAAACCTGGAGGAGACAGGTCACCAGCACCACTTCCTGCTCCTCAAAAAACCCCTGGAGGCTGAACCACGGGGAGAAGGGAGGTGTATTTTTTATGGTTCAGGGAAATACAGGATTTGCAGAGGGTTTACCAGCAGTTGGCTGGGTGTTTCATGGGATCTGGGGGTGCCTCAGCGTGCCAAGACAAAGGTGGGATTCACCCCGTGCAGCCCAGACATTGTCCCCACCAGGTCACCTGGCTGGGTCAGCCCCACCGAGGCCCTTTGGTTGCAAACAATACCAGGTTGATCTCCAGGATGGAAACCATTGTCCCAGGAGCTGGCTCCATCTCCCAGGACAGCACGGCAGGGCAGGCTCAAACAAAGGGCCCGAGCGGGCATTCCCGGCCCCCAGGGAGGCGGGAGAGCAGCCCCGGGTTAGATATTTAATCTCACAATGGCTCCCAGGAAATGAATGGTGTCTCCAGGAGAGGGACACAGGCCAGCCCACAGCAAAACCACAAGGAAAGATCTCAGAGATCAGGTACTTCTCAGCCCGGGCAGGGAATGGGGAGAAAGGACATGATTAACCCTTCGGGTGATGGAGCTGAGGTGGCATCAGGCAGGAGCTGGGATGGGTTCTGTCACTGCAGCTCCAGTGAGGTGAAAGCCTCAAAAGCAAAACATGAGGCTCAAAATATTGGATGCAGAAACTCTGAGCCTGCCTGTGTCTGGATTCCCTTCTTTTTACTTGCTCCACACCACCAAAAGTTCTCTTAACTACTCAGATCATCTCCCTCACCTCTGTTCCCTTCCCTCTTAGGGTAAGTGAAGAGGAAGGAGGCAAACACACAGGGATTTCCAGCCCAATTACTGGGAAACCAGGAAAACCCACCACATTTCATTGGATTTAAAAACCACCCAAGTTTTCCTGGACACTTCTTTATATTACCTAACTCAGGTGGGTCATGGAGCTCTGAAGAGAAGGGGAAAAGAGAGATTTCATTTTAAAGCAGAGCCCTGTGACAAAGGCCTGTCACCACCCAGCTCTGGGAGCAGGGACAACATCCTTCCTGTTCCTTTCTGTGCTGTTCTCCAGCCCACTCTTACCCAGATCCTGCCAAAAAAATACTGTACCTCACACACACAAAGAAAAATTCTTTGCTGGAGTGTTCGAGGGGGCTGATAAGGGGAGAAGGGAAGGGAGCCAAGAGCAGGAAGCGATTCCCAGCCACGGGATGGGGTTTGGTCGTTGTTCATAAAAAAGAAAAGTGAACTCTGGGCCAGCTTAATTGCTTTCTGTAAAGATCAGCCCTTCTATAAAAGAGATTTATGAGGGCACTGATGGTTCCTGGTCTACCAGGGGATCTGATAAAGTTTCAGGTATAATAAATGCCTTAATGAGGGGACCTGGGCTTGAATGCACAAGTGGCACCGAGGGGAGCGGGCTGTGGTGGGAGCTGCTCTGGGCTGGGCACCCTGTTTGCACCAGCGAGGGCACCCCTGCCCTGGGAAGGAGGGCACAGCCCTCTGTGCGTGGATTTGGAGCCCTTCTGGAGGAGGGTTGGGAGTGATGCACCGCTGGCAGCTGCTGAGGGGACACGAGTGGTCAGTGTAAACAGGGAGACACGAGGGGTCCCTTCCCTTCCTTGGGAGTCACAGGGGTGCTGACAAAAAAGAGACAGCCCTTGTCTCTTCAGAGGTCCTGGGCATGCAACACAGGCCTTCACACAATCCTTCTGCAGGAGAAGCAGGATCAGATCTGGGGAGGATCTGGGAGATCTCAAAGGAAGAGTAACAGAGGATCCCAGAATCCCAGACTGGGTTGGGTTGGAAGGACCTTGTAGCCCATCCAGTGCAACCCCCTGCCATGGGCAGGGACACCTTCCACTCCCCCAGGTTGCTTCAAGTCCCATCCAACCTGGCCTTGGACACTTCCAGGGATCCAGAGGCAGCCACAGCTTCTCTGGGCAACCTTTGCCAGGGCCTGCCCACCCTCACAGGGAAGGATTCCTTCCCAATATCCCATCTAAACCTGCCCTGTTTTTGGGGGGTTTGAGGGAATCTCTTCCAAACCATTGACTTGAGAGCCTTCCAGAGCTCTCCTGCAGACCATTCCAGCAGAAGGCAAGCAAGCACCCACAGCAGTGTGTGTCCTGTAAAATCCACCCATAAAAGCCAGCACAACCCCCAGAGTTTTTCCAGCATTAACAGCAACAGACCTGTCTGTGCTCCTTATCCCAACAACCACCAGATGCTCAGTGACATTCTCAGCACCACCAGCAGGACAGGGAAGGAGCACAGGCAGCATTTCCAGGTGCTGTGCTGCTCTTACCTGTGTGAGTCCTCTGATGTGCCTTCAGGTGGGAGCTCTTGGTATAAACTTTGGAGCAGCCTGTAAGAACAGGAAAAAACCCCACAATTTCCTCATGAGAAATGGGCCCTTCCTCAAACAATCCCTGATATTTGAGGTGAGGGACAGAGCTGGGTAATGCAAATAAGTCTGGCTGTACTACTTGGGATCAGCATGAACTAAAGAGCATTTGCTTTCTCAGACAGGCCTTTACATCATCTTTTGACATAATCCTGACACCCCTGGCCATTGTGCTGGCAATTAGAGGGGGAAGAATCAGGCACAAACATTCAAATCTCCAGTTCCTCCACCAGATCTTCCAGGCAGGGCGAAAACACTCAGTTCACCCCCATTTAGCTACTGGCTTTGTACTGCCCTTTGTCTCTCTGGATTCCAGACATAACTGATATCACTTTGCAAGGCTGGAGGGAAGGTGTATTTTGTAACAGTCCCAGCCCAAGCAGACGTGGTAAAAATGTTCCAGGCAGCAGGAAGCACCAGGTATGGTGCGGAGCCACTACTTGCCTTCCAAGACCAGAATAAAGCCAGTGGGAAGTGTTTTCAGAAGCTCAGCAATAACAGGTTTAATCAAAGAAAGGGTCTGACCGAAACACTGTGATCTGGGCAGAAGTTTCAACAACAGGTGTGTCAAAATGAGTCCTTAGTTCTTCTTTTCAGTCAGAGAGAGCTCAAGAGAGCCCCTCCTGCTGCCTTTCTGGCCCTGCTGCTTTGTGTTTTGACAAGCAGATTAAAAGATAAATTTGAATTGTTATCACCTGCATAACGCTCCCATTTTCCATTCCAGCATTCCCACCCAGCCTAAAGAAGCCTCTTGCCCCAGATCAGCCCTTGGTCCCATCCTGCTTAGGTGGTGGGAGGCCTCATCCCTCCTGGCCTGGGGGGCAAGGGTTGGTTACCCACTTCAGTTCTGCTTCTGGTGCTCTGAAGCCTCACACTTGGGAGAGAAATCATGGAATCACAGACTGGTTTGGGATGGGAGGGACCTTAAATCTCATCTGGTTCCATCCCCTGCCATGGGCAGGGACACCTTCCACCAGCCCAGGTTGCTCCAAGCCCCGTCCAACCTGGCCTTGGACACTTCCAGGGATCCAGGGGCAGCCACAGCTGATCTGGGCAACCTGTGCCAGGGCCTGCCCACCCTCCCAGCCCAGAATTCCTCCCCAACATCCCACCTAACTGGCAGTTTGAAGCCAATCCCCCTGTCCTGTCCCTCCAGGCCTTTGTCCAAATCCCTCTCCAGGACTCTTGGAGCCCCTTTAGGCCCTTGGAAGGTGCTGGATGGGGCTTTGCAAACACATCTCCCCCATTCATGCACTTCCAGGCGTGAATTCTCCGTGTCCCTTCCTGCCTCACACAGCCCATGGCAGTGAGAGCTGCTGCCCCTGCCAGAAGTCCTGCCTGGTCTCACCTCCAGCTGAACCTCAGAGTGAAGGCTCAGCCAGAGCCCAGCTCTGTCTCTGCACCTACACACCCCCAGACACCCAGGGTTTGTTCAGCACAGCTTGCTGAGGGGATTTTTTTGCACCACAGACCAAAATCCCGCTGAAAACAGGCTAGTTTTGCCTCGGTACTTTATCCTACAGGATGAGACTTCCTCAGAGCAGCAAGACAAGAACAAGGAGTCTGTCCCAGAGCAGGGCTCCACTTACACCCTTCAGATGGAAGGTACAAAGCAGCATGTGCTGTCAACCCCAAGAACACAGGGGCAGCTGCTGGCTCGGAAAATCCCTGATGTGCCTGTTGCCAGAGGGTGGGAAGGGGTAAGATCCTGGAGACAGGACCTGGACTAGGCAAAGCCTCTGGGCTGCCCTGCTCCAGCTGTTCCCATGCCACAGAAAGAGCACATAAATCTCCCAGGAGGCAGGTAGGAAATTACTTTCCTCAGTTCAAACACCCCCTTGGGGAAACTGTTTGCTAATCCACAACTGGTCAGCAGCTGGAGATCAGCCCAGGAAGTGGGAGGTGTGTGTCCCTGCCCTGGGAGTGGGGATTTTCAAGCCCTCATGCTGCTCTCACTGGGATATCTCACTTGGGGTTTGTTTCCCTCCTGTGTGCCATGGAACCCAAAAAAGGTTTGTGTCAGGAGGAACCTTCCACCCCCTGCCATGGGCAGGGACATCTGGCTTCTCCAACCTGGCCTTGAGCACTTCCAGGGATGAGGAATGAAGGAAGGAATGAGTGAATGTGAGTTTGCAGCTGCAGGTCCAGGGATCTCGGCCAGCTCCACCTGCCAAAGCACCACAGATGTCCATCATTAGATGGACACCTCAGGGGGTGGGAAGACACAGGGAACAGCTTCAGCTCTGGTCTGAACAAATTTCATATAATGAGGGTGGGCAGGCCCTGGCACAGGTTGCCCAGAGAAGCTGTGGCTGCCCCAGCCCTGGAAGTGTCCAAGGCCAGGTTGGACGGGGCTCGGAGCAACCTGGGCTGGTGGAAGGTGTCCCTGCCCATGGCAGGGGTGGAACTGAGTGACCTTTACGGTCCTTCCAACCCAACCCATTCCATGATTCCACTGAAATGCCCTTCCACACCACCCTGATGCAGGACATGAGGCCATGGAAGGACACGACATGGAGACCCTCAATTTCATTGCCTCTTTGGAAGAACTGGGCTACAGAGAGAGACCATCAGGGCTGCTTGTGGAAATGACTTCCTGGTTTTCCACCCTCTGAGAGCAGGAAAGGAAGAGTCAGTGAGAAAGGCAGTGTGATTGCACCTGCAGGTGTGATTTCATGGGGGATTATTCAAGACCAGAGCAAAAGAGGCAGCTGAGGAGCAGCTTTCCAGGAGCATCCCTGCGCTTTGCAGGAGCATCCCTGCCCCTCAGAGCCAGGCTTGCTTTTCCCAGAGCATTAAGAGGAGAGGGGAAGGGAGACAACAGGCACCAGATAGTGCAGGTGGGTGGGATCAACCTCTTCTACTCCCTCCCACTTCCCCAGGGCTCTCCACTGGACTCCACAGCTCCCTCCATCAGGCAAAGAGGATCTGAGATGAAAAAAGAGGCCCTAAGCAGCCCCCACCACCCTCAGGGTACCAAGAGACCCCCACAAAGGCAAGCCATGCACACACCTGGGTAGTCACAGTGGTGGATCCTCCTCTTCTCCAGCTCGGGGTTGTTGCGTCGGTTGTACTTGGGGGGCTGCATGACCAGGTGCCCCTGGGAGAGGGTCCCAACGCCATTGGGGACCGGGGGGACCTGGGACGACTGGACCAGCTTCAGTCCAAAAGTGGCTTCGTAGGACGGCGGGGGGGAGATGGTGTTGATGAGCTCAGGCTGGTTCTCTGGGCTGCCTGGCTGCGAGTTGGGGGGCGAGGGGGGCAGGGTCACCCCCGGGGCAGGGTAGAACTGCCCGGAGATGTTGAAGCTGCCCTGTCCCTGGGACACGTGTGGGTACTGCTTCAGCGGCCCTGCCGGCTGCACGGGCCGGTGCACACTGGCCATGGTGCTGCCCGTGGCCATGGTGACCCCGGCCAGGCAGTTGACGGCCGTGGTGCTGCAGGAGGACGTCAGGGTGGGGATGTCGGTGCCGCCGCTGCCCAGGGGCAGCTGGTAGAGCTGGGGCGGCTGGGGGGCAGCAGACAAGGGGACCTCCGAGGGCATCTCCTGCTTGATGAAGATGTTGTTGACGGCCACCGACTGGGGCATGCTGAAGACGCTGGTGAAGTCGGGCAGGGTCTGCGTGGGGCCGGGGGCGGATGAGCAGGGCTGGGCGAAGGCGGTGCCGGGCTCGGTTTTGATCTGCGGGAAGGACGCCGGGGGTTTGGGGGGCCGGTACAGCCCTGTGCGCAGGTGGGTCGTATCGGGCAGGATCACGTTGATGTTGACGCTGTAGGGGGTGGAGCTGGGCTTCTCCGTGGAGAAGAACTCGTCCACCACCGAGGCGCTCTCCCGACGGTACTTCTTGTCCGGCAGCATCGGGATGGGGAGCACCTCGCTGGAAAGGTACTTGTCCATCTCAGAGCGTGCCTGGGGGAACAAACATGGACAGGAGAACTTGGGAAGAGGAACCTGGGAAGAGGTTCCCTCTGCTTGAGGGGGGCAATGTCCAACAGGGATTTGAGGCAGCAGGAAATGGAGAGAGCGGCAGGAATGGCCCAGGAGCCACAGGCTGAGGTGATTTAGCTCAGTCTCTGACTCAGCCAGACTCCCCAGCAGTGAGTCACTGTCCTCTGCCCCACTTCCCTCTTCCATATCTCCACTGGTAACACAGAGGATGCAGTTAGGGGAGGAATTCAGCCTGATAAAGAGGAGCCACGCTCTGTGCACAAAGCTTTGGGCACACCAAGGAGAGACTGACTCTAGGAATGGGAGGAAAGCAGGTGTGCTCCAGCCATGCTCTCACACCTTGGGCAGGCTGGATCTGCAGCGCACCTTGGACATGCTGGCTCTGGTCTCCTTTAAACTCAGCAGCCTGAGATGGGTTTTATTCTGGGACAATGTCTTTAATTACCTGAGAAATTCTGGGACAGTATCTTTAATTAATTGAGAATAATTTGGGCCTAGAAGTCTAAGTGGTGTTGTTCAGTGCACTCTGAGCCTAAGATGAAAACCTCCAGGCACACTTACTGCCTTGGCAGGGTGACTCAGCCCTTGCCTAACCTTTGGCTTAGTCCTGCTTTTACAGAGCTGTTTTTGCAAGCCTGTGTCCTCCAAGCTAACAGGACCTCTGGCTCAGACAAGCAGGTTCCTTCCCCTCCTCGTTCCTGTCTGCTGTGGCATCCCACTGGATCCAGGCCCAATAACTCAGCAACCTGATGGAGCAATCCTCTAGGAAATTCATCCCCTGGCGTTGGATGACTCAAGTTTTGCTCTTTGTGGTTACAGACACCAGCTCTAAAGCTCCAGCCTTTAATTATGTGGTTATCCATGTGTCAAGCTCCTTGCAAAGCCCTCAGAGACTCATTCATATGTAGAGGAGCTGGCAGAACCACCAGGTTTCCCTGGCAGAGCCCTCAGTGCACTCCAGGACCGTCCACGCCCTGCCCAGGGTTGTACAGCCCTGAACTATGTCACCAGAGTGCCAGGGGCCAAAGTCAGCCCTGCCGCAACTCCACTGCTCATGACAAAGCTGGAGGGGGGCCAAGAGATTTCCTTGCCCTTTCCAGCAAAACAAATCACCCGGGATCCAACTCATTCCGAGGGCCTTTGCACCTCCGGGAGCACAACTGGTGGCGCTTGGCTGAGCTGGCATCTCCCCACGCACAGGGATGGGCACAAATGCACCTTCTCTGCACAAATACAGCCTCTTCTGCACAAATACAGCCTCTTCTCCTCTTCTCTGGCTCAGGGAAGCCAGACTGGGAAGGGCTACACTGCCCCAGAACAGAGTACACCACACTGGCACTGGGGTGTGGGCCCTATGGAATCATGGAATCCTTATGGTGGGAAAAGACCTCTAGGATCACTGAGTCCAACCATGACACATCCATCGTCATCCAGACCTGAAAATTCCCTCATTAAAGGAAGCTCAAACAACCCCTCACACACTCCAGAGAGGGAACCCCTGCTCAGGAGGATCTAAAGCCACTCATAGAGTCATAGAATGTCCTGAGATACAAGTGATCCATCAGGACCATCCAGTCCAACCCCTGGCCCTGCACAGACACCCCAACAATCCCCCCTGTCCCTCAGAGCGTTGTCTAAACCCTCCTGGAGCTCTGGCAGCCTTGGGGCTGTGCCCACTGCCCTGGGGAGCCTGTTCAGTGCCAACCACCCTCTGGGGGAAGAACCTTTCCCTGAGATCCAACCTGAGCCTGCCCTGACACAGCTCCAGCCATTCCCTGGTGTTCTGTCCCCAGAGATCAGCCCCTGCCCTCCCTTTTTACCCAAAGGCATCAGTGAGAGGCAGAGAAGGGATTTAATCCTCCCAGAGAGCTCCAGAGCCCTGATTTCCTCCCAGTGTCCAGCCTGGGTTCCTGCCCTAGGGAGAACTACTCCAAAGCTTTGGAGCTGAGCCCTGGGTGCTCCTCCCCCCAAGACTGGCAGGGTTCCCTGGGGAGTCAGCTCCAGGCAGTCCCAGTGGCTGTGGATGCCACACATACCTGAGCAGTGAAGGGCCCCACTGGCTGCTCGGGCAGGGAAGGTGCTGGATGCCTTTTACTTCCACACTTCTCTTATCTCTGAAATTTCACTTTCTCACCTCCAGTTCCCAAAGGAAGGTCTCCTCCCCACTCCTCCAGTGGGGCAGGTGGATAAACGTGGAAAGGTGTGGATCTTAGAGGTCCTTCCCAAACTAACTGGTTCTGTGCAGGGCCCTAATTTCAGATGCCAGAGGTGATCGTGAGCCAGAGCCCCCCTGCCCTCTGCCTGCCCTCCCCTCTGGTGTCAGTCTTTTCCCTCTTTTTCCACTAAAACCCAATTCCTCTTCTTTCCTTCAGGCTCCTGAGAAGGATGTTGAGGGGCAGGAGGGGGGTGTCACCAGTGGGGAGTACACCAGTCCTGCCTGTGTTTGCAGCCCCCCTGCTGTATCAGTGTGTGTGTGTGTGTGTGTGTGCAGGACCTGGACAGCAATGGAATTGTCCTATGGAATGCTCCACTATGTCTCAGTTCCCAGGAGCCCCAGAGTTCCAGCATCCTTCCAGGAGGGAGAATGTGGCTCTTGTTTGTGGCCCAGAAACACGAGGCAACCACGGACCCCCTGGCACTGCTCAGTCATGGGTGGCACCTCAAACCCCAAAGCACTTCCCAAGCAGAGCCCCATCCAAAACCAGGGCAGCTGAGGGAGCTGGGGGGGCTCAGCCTGGAGAAAAGGAGGTTCAGGGAGGACCTTCTGGCTCTGCAATCCCTGCCAGGAGGGGGGAGCCGGGGGGGGTCGGGCTCTGCTCCCAGGGAACAGGGACAGGAGGAGAGGGGACGGCCTCCAGCTGTGCCAGGGGAGGTTTAGGTGGGATACTGGGGAAAACTCCTTCCTGGAAAGGGCTGTCCAGCCCTGGCACAGCTGCCCAGGGCAGGGGTGGAGTCCCCATCCCTGGGGGGATTTGACAGCCCTGTGGATGTGGTACTTGAGGACAGGGGTCAGTTGGTGGCCTTGGCAGTGCTGGGGAAGGGTTGGACTCTATGGTCTTGGAAAACTTTTCCAAATTAAACAATTCCATGAATCTGTGAAGTCCTTGGGCCAGGGTGGGCACAGCAGGGGTGACCCAGTGCAGACATGTCTGTGTGGGGTCCCACTCCAGCCCCCTGAGCTCAGGTGCTCTGGCTGTCACTCAGGGCTCCTGTCATAGATGGAGGGAGGTGCCCTGGCCGGTGGTGGGGGCAGAAGGAGGGAGTGGAGGTGCCACCTTGTCCTCACAGTGGATCTGGGTGTCCTGCACTGGCTGGGTGGGGGCACATCCCAGCTCCTGGGACTTCAGTGGTTACTTACCAAGGGGAGCAGGAGGATGCAGGGGAGGAATGAGGGAAGGGACTCACCTCCAGAATGAGTGGTGGCATCCGCTGGTCCATCCTCATGGGGTGCAGCTGTGGGACACAGCACTGGGTTAGTGGGGTGCCCACCCTTCAGGGCCACCAGCCACCCCTGGCATGGAGGGCATTGCCCCCCACAGCCCCCACAGCCTCAGCCTGCCCACCCTGTGCCCAGTGTCTCCTCCCATTCCACACCCCATGGACGCAGCTGATGGTTGTCCACCATGGGTTGATGGTTGCCCACCAGGGGTTGGGACTTGCCTAAGGAGGAACAGTGAAGCCTCTTTGGCTTCTCACAGGGAAAGAAAAGCCAGCTGAGAAGAACAGAGCTCTGCAGAGGGGACTTTGAGGCACATGGAGCAAAGACCTTCCAAGACATCCAGCCCAGGGAAACCAGTCAGTCCTCCCAGTTCCCTGCTGGGCAGGCAGGAACGTTCCTGCTGCGTGCTGGGAATGGGCTGGAAGCCCCTGGAGCAGGCAGCAAGGGCTGAGCCCCAACACTCACTCCCCAAGCCATGCAGGAAGGCTTTTTGGTGCAGATCTGAGGCTGTGATGAGCCCCAACACCCCCCAAGGTGGGCACCCCACACGAGGTGCTGGGACAGCAGGAGTGGGGCAGCTCCATGAACTCAACCAAGCCCCTGCAAGGTGATGTTCTCACATCACACCACTGCCAGGCTCCCACACACAGAGGATTTGAGGGCATCTCACCTTCCCAGGGACCTTCTCTGCCATCTGCCCTCAGCTAGCCTGTTCCTGTGCTTCTTCCCAAGGTGGAAAGACTTTTCCAGGGTTTACATCTCCTTTAGCATTCCCTGTATGCCCACAGTAAATGCTGTGCATACACAACTTCTCTCCTGCCTCACTTCCCCCCAGATTATCACAGAGGGCTGAGGACTCTTTCGAAATCCCTCATCCAGACCCAGCTCCTTTCCCCAAGGTCAGTGCTCCAAACAGGCCACAGTCCTCCACCACCAAGTAGAGGGGGAAGAGTTTTGTCCAAATCTCAAAGCAGTATTTATCAGGGAAATATTAATATTTCCATGGGTTCTGCTTGTGTCTCATTCTCCCTCCACATCCTTCTGCTCACTTCCAGTGTGTCCATCTTCTCCACAACCCCTTGGTTCCATCCACTCCCATTCCTCCAGTCCAACAGGTGGTAAAGCTCCTCTCCACTCACACATCATCAGGCTGGTCATGAGACCAGCAAGGCCTCAGAACCAGCACAGCCTTCCCTCTGTCCCACAGAAAAACAGCAAAACCAACTCAGTGGACTCATTTTTGAGGTGTTCATTTCCTGGGAGCTGCATCCAAATGGAGGATGTTCCTTGCAAAGCCACAGCAGACTCCAGAGCCCCATGGTGTGGGGCAGAGAGATGCCAGGCTGGGAATGCTGAGGGCTGCCATCCCTGGAGAGCTGCTGGGCTCCATGTGTCCATGGAAGCATGAGGAGACGTTTAAACGTGAACTCTCCTGGGGTTTGGGCTTGAAAGCTGCATCCCATCATCTCCATCAGCTGGAAGAACCAGCTTCAGAAGCACCTGCATCCTTCAGCCAAGCTCTTTCACAGGGAATCCTGAGCCTGCAGCAGCTGGATCCTCCTGCTGGGGTCAACCTCACCAGGAGACCACCAAACCCTCTGCTCTGCCAGCTTTCTGCAGTCCAGCCTTGCCTTGGAGAGCAGGGCAGGCACAGAGGAAGGACTGAGGGCAGAGGGGGAGGAAATCTGTGGACACTCTCCAGCCCCTGGACCAGATCCACGGACACAGGGGCTCTTTATCCTCACCCAGATCCATGGACACAGGGGCTCTGCAGACTCCTTTTCCATCCCAAGCAGGTCCTGGCTGCATCCCTGCCTGGGGCAGCTCCAGCCTCTGTGATGGGCTCACACAAAACAGGAATGACCTGGAATGATCAGCCCAACCCTTCCTCCCTGTCCTCCAGCCACGGGCAGGGAATGAATGTTTCCTTACTTTTTTATGAATGACTGAACTTATCACACCCCCAGGACACTCAGTTCATCAACAGGGCACAACATGCCCACCACGACTCCATGGGGAAAGCCCTCAGGGCCTTTCAGATGAAGAACCACCAGGTCTTTAGTGGGATCACCTTCCTATAGGGACATCTTCCACCAGCCCAGGTTGCTCCAACCTGGCCTTGGACACTTCCAGGGCTGGGGCAGCCACAGCTTCTCTGGGCAACCTGTGCCAGGGCCTGCCCACCCTCCCAGGCCAGAATCCCTTCCCAGTATCCCACCTATCTCTCTTTCATTTTAAGCCACCCTTGGTGTGGTCAGGAAGGCAAAACCAACAAGAGCAGTCTTTCACACATTCAAAGCACTGTGAACTCTGGGGGTATTTTCCCCTCAAAAATCACAGTCCCTGTTTTTGACCCCAAAGGAGCAACTCTTCAATTTGCCAAAGATAAGAAAACCGAAATAAAACCAAGAAGGAAGCACAAACAAGCACTTTGTCCACCCCAGAAAGGCCACTGGACACCAGTTTGTGTGACTGGAGCAGCAGGACCATGTCACACTCAGCACTGGCACGTCCAAAGCTGGCCACCAACATTCCCAGGAGCGCAGGATAACCTTGGGAGCAGCTCTGAGAGGGCTGTGTGATGTGGAGCCCCCCCAGCCCTGCAGGCCAGTCACTCACTCACTGAAGATGGAATGACACCCCAGATCCCCCGAGTGGATTCTCCAGGGGCTCACAGGTGTGGACACCAACCTTCCCCCTGTGCCAGTTTCCAGAAATCCCGCAGGAACTCCTGCAGGCCTTGGAGCCCTGGCTCCCTCGCTCAGGGGCTGGCAAAGCCAGGTGAGGTGTTATCAGGACACGGATCAATACAAGCAGAGTCCAAGACAAACATTTCTTGGGAGGACTGAGATAAAACCAGGTGCTCAAGCCAAAGGTGGGGATTAACCAGGAGCATCGTTAGCACAGCGGGGGCTGCCGAGGGGGACTGTCTGTCCCGTGATTAAACGCTTTCTAATCTGCAGTTGATAAATAACAAACCGTCAGAGAAACATCAGGTGTTGTCACCGCAGCAGAGAACAAGGTGAGAAATCGATGTTTGCTAAACAGGCAACGAGCTTGTAACGCTGCCACGGGTGCTGTGCTGGTCGCTGGTACAGAGAGCTTTGGGGACAGAGGTGCCAGCACAATGTCCATGCAGGGCAGCCAACAGCACAGCTCTGTGTCCAGTTCTGGGGAGCAACAGCAGGAGGACCTGGAGCAGCTTCCAGGGCCTAAAGGGGCTCCAGGAGAGCTGGAGAGGGACTGGGGACAAGGCATGGAGGGACAGGACACAGGGAATGGCTTCCCACTGCCAGAGGGCAGGGACAGATGGGAGATTGGGAAGGAATTGCTGGCTGGGAGGGTGGGCAGGCCCTGGCACAGGTTGCCCAGAGAAGCTGTGGCTGCCCCTGGATCCCTGGAAGTGTCCAAGGCCAGGTTGGAGCACCCTGTGCTGGTGGAAGGTGTCCCTGCCCATGGCAGGGGCTGGCACTGGATGGGCTTTAAGATCCCTCCCAACCCAACCCATTCCACAATTCCATGCTGTGGGGGTTCAAGGGGATGGCAGGACACTCCATCCAGAGGCAAAGGGGGCCCCTCCTCAGGCCCAAACAGAGACATTTGTGGGACAAGGGTTGTACCCGTTGTGCCAGCCCTGGGATCACCCAGCACAGCCTTTCTCATACGTGCACCTGCATGAAACTGCAGCCTCCAAGGGAATCAGCAAACAATGGGCAGGATAATCATCAATCAACCCCCCCCTGGCAAGTACCTGGCAGTGCCCCTTTACAGGCTCACATTATAAATAGACCGTATTTATATACAGATTTGGTTCAATATCAGCATTTATTGTCTCCTAGTTAAATATTGACCTGTGTAAATATTTGTTTCTCTGATCATTTGGGTTTGATACCGACCTCAATCGACGTTCTTTTCTGTTTGTTCCTCAAGTCTTCTGGAACTCTCTGTAAAACGGGATTAGCAAAGAAAGCCCCGGGACTCTTCCTTTCAAGTAGTCACCGTTTGGCTGCTGGAAACAACAAAGCTGAGCCCCCCTCAGAGCTCCTGGGGAGGGGGCTGGGCTGGGGAGGGCCCCAGATGGGCTTCTTTGCTCACTCTGGCTCACAAGGCTTTGGAGCAACTCCAGGATTAGGTGCTGCCCTCAAAGAGTCATAGAATTATTTCGGTTGGAAAAGACTTCTGTGAGGTCATGAAGTCCAACCACTGGATCTTCCAGTCCAACCATTTCTCTCTTTCCTGCAGCAATTCCCGGCCAGGCCATGGATAAATGGTTTGAGTCCCCCCCATCCTGCCCAGACCTGGGGATCCCAAACCATCATCCCAGTGATGGTTTGTTTTAAAGATGCTGTAAAATCCTACCAGGAGCACAGGGAGATGGGGACAACCCAAATGTTTTGGGAGGGAGGTGGGCTGGGGAGCAGAATTCATCCCCTGCACACAGAGGGGGTCACAGCTGGGCCCCAGGGGTGTTGGGTGTGTCTGTGTCACACAGTGGGCAAAATTCACCTGTTTTGGCCGCTGGAAAGTGGGGATCCCCATGGAAACCTCTGTGCAAGCTCTCCCTGGAGCCCCTGGAGAAGCCTCCCACGGGTGATCCACCCCACCACCTTCCCACCTGCAAGAGCAGCTGCTGGAGGAGGACAAAGATCGCCCCCCTTTCTCCAGGATTTTCCCTCATGGATGGCCCAGGAGCAGAGCCACCCAGCTCCACAGGGTTATTCCAGTGCTGCTTCCTTTGTGTTTGAACTACCCAAGGTGATTATCACCTCTGAGGAACCAGGAATTTGCCTGAGGCCAGGAGTCACCATCCAGGCAGATGTGGGCAGCTGGGAGGCTGGCTGGCCTCTGGCAGCACCATTCCCAGCAGACCTGCTGACTCTGTTTGCTATTCCTTCCCTCCAACAGCTGATAAAGAGTCCCTCAAAGGCAATCTCCCCGGGTTGGTTATCAGGGGAATCGTGCCACCACTGCAGTCAGTGATCCCAAAGGCCAAGGAAACCAGGGAGAACACCCTCTGCCAACTCCAAGGTCAAGTGCCTGGAAGAGGAGCAGTTTAGAACAGCCAGGTTCGAAGAGAGCAAGGAGAAACCTTTCCAGAAATAAAGCTCTAAGTGGACTGAAAAAGAACTGAACTGAGCCTGGAGCCAGTTCTGGCCCAGCCACAGCTTCTCCAGACCTTATGGAGCACCAAGGCCACCAGGCAGGTCTAGGAGAGGGTTCCAGCTTGGCATTAGGGCAGCTCCACACTGGTTTCCCCTTCTGCAGAACTCCAAAGTGCCACCTCAGCACCAAATGGAGCCCAAAGGCAGCAGGGAACAGGGACAGTGTGTCCCCTCAGCCACCACTCCCTGCAATGAGGGCTGTGCTCAGAGTGGGGGAGGAGAGGCCAAGGTACCTTCACAGCCTCCAGGAGATTCTGATCCTTTGATTTCTGGGCTGCTCCTGCTCAGCAAAGGCCAAATCCATCTAAGCCAGCTGGAGGTTTTCCAACAGGCCAAGTAGGCCCCCAGTGCTGGAGGCTGAGCTGGGTTGACTCTTGGTGTGAGCTGCTACAGCCATTTGGATGTTTTTTTGGGAAAGATGAAACGATTTAATGCTGTTTCCACTCCTGGAAGGTCAGGAAGTTTGGAGCTACTTTGGCCCCAGCCAAAACATGCCAGAACTCAAGTGTTTTTGAGTTTACACACATATAAATCAATGCTGAATTTGGACACCAACCAGGAGCAGGTGCCACCATTTCTCCTTCTGCTTCCAGCACCCACCCCAGCACACCCTCTCCCTGACTCTGGGAAGATGGAAGCACTTGGATGTCATCACCAGGATGACCTGGACAAATTTATCCCCGTGTTTCCAGTTGTTTCCTGGCCCCAGGACACTGGGCTTGTCCTTGAACCTTCCAGCCCCCCGTGCTTACAGAACCCTGCAAGTCCTGAGCAGGACATGATGTGGGAGAGCCCACAGGGAGCTTCCTCAGCTGGGTTATGGTGGGATTCAGCCCACCCCACCCAATCCACGGCGAAGCTCACACTCATCACCTCATCCGTGATCCCAGGCAGCACATTCCCAGGGCTGGCAGAGGCAGGGTGAGTCACCCACTGCTTGCTGGGGCTTGTGGGGCCCTCCTGGCATTGAGCACATCCCAAATCAGCCAGAGAGCCTGTTCTTCCCAGGGAAACACAGCAGGCACCCTGTGCCAGCTCAGGTTTCACATGCAGACAGCAAATCCCCCCATGGCCTTGTGCTTCCTCCCCAAACCAAACCAAACCAAACCAAAGCCCAAGGCAGGTGGGAAGGTGGTATTGGAATGAGCAGGTCTTTGGGCCAGCCCTTCTGCGAGGTTTGCCCAGCTCAGGGCCAAGGAGACACTGCCAGAACAGAGATGGAGGGGATGTCGGAGCAGCCCCTTGTGCCACCCTACAGATTCCATGGAATCATGGAAGTCTTTGGGTTGGACCTTCAAGATCATCTCGTTCCAACCCTCTGCCATGAGCAGGGACTTCTGTGCTGCCAGGAGGGCCCTTGTGTTGGCCTGAGAGCAGAAAGATTCCAGACCCAGTCCCTTCAGCTTACAGCCTCTCCCTCCACATTTTCCCTCTGTATAAATGAATTCCAATCGCTGTCAATTAAGGGACACTGATTAAGGCAATCAACAGTTCCTGTGGGAAGGCTCCAAGCCCTGCAGAAGGGTTTGCCAGCCCCTGGGAAACATGAGGGCTGTCACGCTCCTCAGGTCCCAGAGGGAATGACAAACAGCCAAATTAATACTTTTGGGCTCTCCCACGACACAGAAACACCAAATATTCAAAGTCACTCAGGACAAAACATCAGGAAACATTCTGAGCAATCAGTTGGGAAGGGGAATTTGAATTTTCCCATTTGAATGAAGAAACTTGGGTCATTTCCACTCTCAAACCTGTTCACTGGGAGAAGGATTTTCATTTGAGTATATCCAGCCACCCCTGGACACTCTCAGTTGTCCTCGAGGAGCAGCACAGTGCTGGTGTTATACAGGCAGCATGAAAACTTTGGGCTGGATGGGCTGGGGAGGATCCACATCCTCTGTCCTCTCCAGGACAGATTCAGATTCATGACATTCATGTGTGGTAACAGCTGGAAAATATTCTTTCCTCTCGCAAGGTGATGAGTACCATGGCTTTGGCTAAACCTGCATTTACAGACCAGCTACACTGGGACCAATTCCTTGTCATTCCCTTCTCCTGCTTGGGCTGGAAATACTGCAAAGAGCAAGGTCAGGAAATGCATTAATACTTGCAAATCCTGGTCTTGGTGGAAACTTGAAGGTCCCCCCCATCACATTAAAAAAAAAAAACCCCACACAAATAAAAAAATAATAATTTTCCACAATTTCTCCCAGCATTTCTGAACTTAATGAAAGATTCTTTGTTTGAGTTTCAAGCTGAGCTTGAAAGGGGCTGAACCTCTTTGATGTGGTAAACAGCCCATGGGGGTTTTTTTTGAGAGTTTTCATGCAAGCTCAAGTTCTGAGAACATCTGAATGGTAAACAGGAGTTCTCCAATCCCCAAAGCCCGGCCGGACCCTGTGACTCAGGTAATTCTCCAATGGAGCACAAGAAAAGCAAATATTGTAATCAAGGGGCTCAGCTAACGAGACGCTAAGTGCGATTATTTGCAGTGGATGGGTTAGATAAAAGAACTCACTGGAGCAGGGAAGGAGGAGAAAATAGCGCGGGGAAGGTGCCCAAACAGGTTTGAGAGGGGAAAACTCACAGTCGATGATGCAGCGGCCAGAAATGCGTTACCCTAAACCCCGGTGAGTAAGTTCAGGTACGGTGTTTGCTTCCCACACACCGCTCAGGAAGGGTGATAAAGGGAAATCCGTTGCCCTCGTTATGGAGTCGGAGTCTCCTGCTCATTCCCTCCCTTTCCAGGTTTCCACCTGTTTTTTTAATGTTAAAAAAAAAAAAAAAAATACCAACCCCACAAGACGCTCTTGCAGCGAACCCACAACCTCTGGGCGGGCATGTGGGGAACAGTGAGGAGCCCAGGGACGGCACTCCTGTAATCCTTGTCTTTCCCAGCGCTGTCCCTTTTCCTCTCTCCCCACCTCCCGAGCCAAACTTCCCCCAGGCAGAACAATCAGCCTTTGTCCCACCCAGACAAAGCCACGGCGCTCCAGAGCTCAAAGTTCAGAGCTGTTTCATCCTCCCGGGTGCTCCCCCCCACGCACACCTGGGGAACTCCTGGGGCTGGGGGCTCAGAAACATCAAAGAATAAATCTTGTGAGTGAATTTCCCCGGCTTTGGCTCGGTGGTAACACCGTTTTTATCCATAGGCTGCTCAGCCAGAGCAAGGTCCTGCTGACTCCGGTTCTGACACCACCCCCCTGACACGTGGGTGGGCCGGGGGCTCCCCCTGAGGGTCTTCCTGCAGAACTGGAGGGATAATGGGATCCTTCCTGGGGATCTGGCCGAATCCCCCGTGGCCCTGCAGGCACAAAGCCCGGCAGACTTGAATCCACAGGCTGGGCCTGAAAGCATCAGGATCAGCTGATCCCAAAGCAGAACAGTGGGAAGGGAGGGATCCCTCCAGCTAGAGGCCATGCAGGGCTCACCAGGCAGCTCCCCCCAGGAGGGATCAGGGGATCCCACTCCTCCTTGCCCAGATTTAACTTGCCATCTCTATCCACCCTGGAGCTGCACGGGCTGCCAGCACCCTCAGGAAATGAATTTTGCACAATTCTGTGGATCTGATGGACATTTCTGCCCCCTTCTGCAAAGCCAGGAGGGTCCCAAAGGGCAAAACATCCCAGCCACCTGAGGGGGAATGAGGTGCCACTGCCCACAGAGGCACATTCTCGATGGAGCAGCTCAGGAAGAGGAAGAAGGGACTGGACACGGAGTCCTGGGCAGGTCACACCAGCCTGCTCCATTTCCATGCCTGGAAATGTGGGATCCTGAGCTCAGCTCAGCACAGAGGGAAGATGGGCAAGGGCTGAAGGAGCCACCAGCTCTCCCAGGGCTGTGGGTGGTGGCTTGGGTGGCACATGGTGGCACAAACCTGCACAGTCTCCTCACACGGTCACCACCTGGCAGGGACACCTCTGATTGCAACACTAGGAGTTCAGGGACTGTCCCCAGACACAGGCACAGCCTTGGAAACGGGCACTGCCCTGCAGGGCTCATGGCTGTGCTGTCCCCACACCTGGGGACACATCCAGCAGCCACAGCCAGGCCCTTCTCCTGAGTGTGCTGGACACAAGCAGGACCCTGGGAGAGGACACAATATTGTCAGCCCTCTCCAAGGACCCAAGGAGTGACACTGAACTGCAGAAAGATGCCCAGGCTTGGCTACCTCTTTACTGTGAGGGTGGGCAGGCCCTGGCACAGGTTGCCCAGAGAAGCTGTGGCTGCCCCAGCCCTGGAAGTGTCCAAGGCCAGGCTGGACGGGGCTTGGAGCACCCTGGGCTGGTGGAAGGTGTCCCTGCATGTGGCAGGGGCTGTAATAGGATGAACTTTAGGGTCCCTTCCCACTCAAACCATCCTATGATTCCATGATTCCATTCCCAGCCACAAGCTGTCAGCATCTCATTCCAGCTCCACAGCAAAACTCCAGAACCACCATGTCCTCTTTTCCTGCAAAACACGTGGATTTCTCCACTGCCTGCAGCTCCTGGAAATGGATCGCTCCTTGACAGCGGTGCTCTGACTTCCACATCTCTCCTCATAAATAAAGGATCTTTATTTTTGAGGGCAGGACTCCTTCCTGGCCCTGACACAAACCACATCTGTGCCAGCAGGACAACTGGACTGTGCAAGGTGCTAGACCACCAAGGAGCAGGGAAGCCTATCCCTGGTCCAAGGGAAAGCCACCCTCCAGACACCACCCCAGCACAGCCACATTCCTGACACGGATGTGGCCAAAGGGGCTCAGATCCAGGACATGGCACACGCGGACAGAGCCACCCCAGGGACTCCAACAGCTCCTGAAACTCCTAAAAATGCTCATCCCAGCTTCTCCTGTGACAGCAGGAGGAAGATCCCTGCCAGGGGAAAGCAGAGGAACACCACAGCACATCCTTCCAGCCTGGTGGAAGGGTCTGGGAAATGCCATTCCTGGTGCTGTGGATCTGAAGCACCAGGAAAAGCTCTGGGGGAACACCAGCACCATCCTGGTAGGTCTGGTCTGTTCAAGCACCTCCCACATGCTGGAGATGTTTTGTTGTTCCCCACGATCCCCCCACCCAGCCCTGGGGCAGGGCAGGATGGGGAGGAGGGACAGGGGGGGGGAAGAGCCAAGCACAGGGTGAGAAACTGCCTGTGGGGCAGGAACTGGGCTGGGGGACACAAAGGGAGCCCTTGATGCCATTCCTTATTTGCAGTAGCACGGCCCACCCAAGGAAAATCCCCTTCCACACTCACCAGGATCTTCCTTGTCACTCACAGCACCCCACTGGGTGCTCACAGGTCTCAACAAACCCCCCTGGGGCTCTGGGACAGGTAGGAAGGGGACAGGATGGGGGGTTTGTCCATCTCTGAATCCCTAGCAGCCTCTTTGCCAAGTTCTGCCCTGGAAGCCCAAGTGACCCTCCCAGCACTAGAATTCCTGGCCAGTGACCCTTCAACACCAGAATTCCCCCTGAGACAGGCACTGCCTTCCCCAGATCCTCCAGGACAGGTGATGGCAGAGTCATCTCACAAGTGCAGGGGGGCCACAGGAGCCACCTCCCATCCTGCACACGTTGGCAGCAGCAGGGAAGTGCCATTTCCTTCCTCCAGAACAGCACCAGGATGGTGGAAACCCAGCTCTGTCCTCACCTGCCAACCCAGCAGCTCTCAGGAGAGGGCAGGGATCTCGATGGCACCACTGGACACCACAGCACAGAGCCACAGGAGGCCCCAGAGGGATAGGGGGACCCAAACAGGACCTGGCAGGGGGGTAGCTCATCCCCCAAACCCAGAGGGACACGGTCACCTGTCTGGGAAGCAGCAGGAGATCCCAGGATGGTTCTCCAGGAGCTGTTGTGGCCCAACAGACTTGGAGAGCCAAGGGCAGCCAGGTGGGACCACAGATGAGCCCTGGTGCCCCCAGTCCCCTCACTCATCCAGGAGACCTGAGAGCAAAGGGATCAGCTCCTCCTCTCGCCTGGAACACTCCCCTGGACGTGCCTTGCTCTTGCTTTTATTTATTATTATTTTTTACCTCCCTCCGGGGAAAAGATTTAAAGGGGAAAATGCCGTTCCTGGCCAACCTGACAGATCAGGAGGGAAAAGCGCTTTTCTCACTTTTCTCTTTGAATTGTAACTTGGCTAGAAAGACCTAGGAAAGGGAAAAACTGCTTGGAACCCTCACAAAGGATCTATTCCCGCCTGGCTCAGACTGAATCCAAATTTTGCCAGCAAACAGCTCCCACCTTCCCCTCCTGTTTGAAAAGGGATTTTGGGCGGGGGGGGGTGGGGGTGGGGGAAGGGACACGACACACACAAGACCCTGAAACCACGGAGATGGTTTGCTCCTGCCTTTGCCTGAGCTCAGGAGCAGTGGGAGATGCCCCGTGGAGCTCAGACAGGTCACAGCCCTGTCCCAGTGCCCTGATAAACATCGTCCCGGAGCAAAGGCATTCCAGCCCTTCCACCCTGCAGCCCCGGCAGCTCCCACCGCGCCACAGCCTCGGGCACCCCTGAAGAGAAAGGGGCCAGGGCATGGAAAGCTCCTCCCCGGGACACGAGGGCTCCAGCCCCGGGGCTGCCACCCAGGACACCGCACCCCGGGGAGGCTGCAAAGCCCCGACACTCTTGGGGGCCCGGGGGTGATCCAGGGAGCAGAGTGAGCTGGTGCTCAGCTCCAGCCCTGCAGCTTCCCAGCCACCATCCCAGGGGCACACACAGGATGGCTGTGGCACAGGGGTGACACCCCACAAGTGCACCCTCAGCTGCTGCCACCCGGAGCAAAGTGGCAGAGGGGGGCACTGCCCCAGAGCTGGGGGAGGAACCCCCTGCCCTGTGGAGGGCAGCAAGGACAGGGCTGGGGGTTGAAGGTGTTTCCAACCTGCATCCCCACGTTCCCTAGGAGGAGGGCAGGAGGTGGCACAGGGCTGGCAGTGCCAGAGCTACCACTACCCACCCACCCAGGGACGAAGCGTGGCACCAGCTCCGCTCCCGCTGCCTCATCCCCCCACAAAGGCAGGGAAAAGCAAACCTCACCCTCTCCGCAAGCATTTTGGGGGAGGTCTGGAGGGAGCTGACACCGCTTCCTATCAGGACAGGTCCCAGAGATCACCAGCACCTTTCCCAGAGCCACCACCTGGTCCCCGTTCCAGGGAATCCCCCCAAAGCTGGCACAGAGGGGCAGAGATTTGGCAGCCGTGGGATTACGGGAGAGGGGCCAAAGCAGGAGCACCACAGGGGGAGGAGGAGGAGGAGGTTGCATGGCCCTCTCCCCCCTGTTTGACCCCGCATCCGTGGCCACCACTGACAGGGATGCTAGATCACCAGGGAGCTCCACAGAGAGACACGGCCTTAATCCCAACACCTCCCTCGGAGGGACAGAGCCCCAAAGTGCCACTGGGAAAGGGGAAGTGGCTACAGAACCCCAACCAAACCAGAGCCACCCCCCACAGGGACAGCCTCCTGGAGGTCCCCAAAGGAACAGTGGCGGGGTGAGGGGGGTCCCTGAGGAGCCGGAGCCACCTCCCTGCGGATCAAAATGGCGCTGGGGTTAATCATTACCCTGCGCCCCAAACTCCGGGAAAAGCCTCGGCAGCAGGGTGGAGTCAGGCCTGGCTCGCCCCCCTTCCCACCAGGAAGAGCAGCTGGAGGCTCTTGATGGTGGGATGAGGGGTCTGGCACCCAAAACGCCGCTGAGGAGCCTCATGCCCTTGCCTGGGTGGGCAGCAGGGCTTGGACGGGGCTTCTGCCACCACCCAGGACTAGGGTGGACACGCAGGAACATCCCAAAGCCACTTATCCCGGTCTCTACCTCCTGCACATGGAGGGAGGCTGCCCAGGGAATTTCAAGGAGCATTCTTTGCCTGCCAGAGTGGTGGAAAAACACATCTAATAAAATAAAATGGAAAACAAGGTCCCATTTTCCCCCTGGACGCGCCGCAGACACAGCGATCCCACGGCCTACGTCTTTCCCAGAGATCCTACGGCGGCACAGAGCCCCTGGAAACCCCTCACCTGCTGGTTCCAGGGATCAAAAGCCCCACAAACCCCAGGTTCTCCTCCCCAAACAGGGTGTTGTGAAGGAAGGCAGGAGGGAGAAAAAAAAAAAAAAAAACAACAAAAAAAACACACGACCAAAACACAAAACCACAGAAACGAAACCCAACACGCCCAAGAGAAAACCCGGCCAAGGGGGGAAGCGGGAGCGGACAAAGCCACAGAGGTGCTTCAGCAAAGAGCAGGAAAATGAGGCAGAATTAACCCCAAATCCAGGCTGGAGTTTTTGGGAGGAGCAGACAAAACCTGAGGCTTACCTGGGCCAGGTCGGGCGGGTTCTCCAGGGGCCGGGAGGGGGGTTTGATGTCCTCGAAGACGGGGGGGTCCTCGCTGGGCTCCCCCGACATGGTGACGGGTTTGAGCGGCGTGAACACCGCGGGGTCCTCGGCCAGCGGGGTGCACAGCACCAGCCCGCTGCTCATTCCTCACACACCCCTGGGGCAGAGCAGGCTGGTGGCCAAATAATATTTCAAATGAAAAAAAAAGGGGGGGAAAAAGGGTGGAAAACGAAAAAAAAAAAAAAAACAAGGAAGGGGAGGGGAAAAAAAGCTGTAGGTAGAGGCGAGCCGGAGCGAGGTGTAACCGTGGGAGGTGGCGGGTCAGGGAAGGCTCTACCTGGGCTGGGGAGGAGGAACAGAAGGAACACCAACGCCAACCTGGAAGCGGTGGAGAGGCCAGCGGAGCCAATCAGGCTCTTGGCGATGGCCCCGCCGGAGGCTCCGCTGGGACACCCGCACATAAAAGGCCAAGCAGGAGCTTCACGGGCAGACACGCTCCCAACGGGGCTCGGGATCACTCGGGATCATCTGGCACCACAGCAGCCACCCCCAGCCCCAGGCAGGTCTCCAACAGCTCCCGCATGGCAGTTGGGAAGATCCGGCACCTCAGGATTCAGCTCCCAAACCCAAGCGGTTGGTCAGGAGCTCCAGTGTCAGCCGCACTCTGACACGGTGCTCGGGAAGATCCAGCAGCCCAGGGTTCGGCCCCCAACACCAGGCAGGTGGCCAGGAGGATCTCCAGCTCTGACACAGTGCTTGGGAAGATCCAGCACCCCCAGACTCAGGCCCCAACCCCGAGAGGGTGACCGGGAACTTCAACACTAGCCACACTCCAACACGGTGCTGAGGAAGCTCCAGCATCCCTGGACTCACGGCCCAACCCTGGGTGGGTGGCTGGGAGTTTTACCAGAAGCCACACTCTGACAGTGTTCAGGAAGGTCCAGCACCCACAGACTCAGTTCCCAACCCCAAGAGGGTGGCCAGGAGCTTTGGTGTCAGTCACGTTCCAACACAGCGCTTGAGAAGCTCCAGCACCCCTGGATTCAGTCCCTAGCCACAGGCAGGTGGCCAGGAGGTTCTCCAACAGCCACACTCCAACACAGTGCTCGGGAAGATCCCACACTTCCAGCCTCAGGCCCCAAACCTGAGCAAGTGGCCAGGAGATTCAGCATCACCCACACTCTGACTCGGTGCTTGGGAAGGTCCAGCATCCCCAGACTCCATTCCCAAACCCAGGCAGGAGGTTCTCCAACAGCCACACCCGAACATGGTGCTCAGGAAGCTCTGGCACCTCTGGACTTAGTCCCCAACCCTGAGTGGGTGACCAGGAACCTCAACATCAGCCATCAGTGACTAGGCACTCGGGAAGCTCCAGCACCCCTGAACTCACTGTCCAGCCCCAAGTGGGTGGCCAGGAAGCCTGGCCAGGAGCCTCCTCATCAGCCTCATTCCGTCACATCCAGGCAGCTCTGGCACCTCCGATCTGCTCCTCCGGGATGGAGGAACTTAGTGCCCACCCCAGGGGGTGCAACAGCCCCCAGCTGGGACACCATCCCCCACATAGAGTCCCCTGCCTTGAAACCAGGGGGTTATGTAAGTTTTTTTTACATACACAGCTGTTTTTTTAATAGGACAACACCAGTTTTCTGACGAATGGTTGAGTTTGGCATGAACACTGGTTTTTAGAGAGGAGATTCCTGCTTACAGTTCTCATTCCGGGGGAGAAAAAGGGACAAAAATAAAAGGGACAAACCTCAGGGAGAGAAAAAAACCCAAAACAACAACTAATGAAAAGCTGGAAAGGCACAGCAACAAACAACACAAGTAACTGTGTTTGGGTTTCACCTTTTGAAAGAAAGGAGTGAAAAAAATCCAGAGATACAGGGGAATAAAAATCACTTTTCTGGCAAAGAAAAAAAAAACCCAACCTGTTCTCCTCTGGCCCATCCAGCCCCCAGTGTCCCCAGACCCTTCCCAGGGCACTGCATTGTGCCAGTCTCAGCAACAGCCCGGTCTCTGCTCCCTGTGTTCACCCACCCCAAATCAGCCCCAGGATCTCCCTTCCCCCACTTCCCTGTGTCTCCCAGGCAGGATTCCCACACAGGCTGTGCCCTTGCAGGGGGCTGTTGCTGTCACCCCTCTCGGGGACAACCCACCACCTTCAGGGGACTCGAGGAGCACAGAAATAGAGGAGGGAGGGAGTTCCTGCCACTCTGGGGACTTCACAGGGGCCACACAAAGCCTGTGATCACTCAGATGATTCCAGGAGCCACAGCAGAGGTTTGGGGTTTCCCAGCTGCCATTCCCACACCAGGCTCCAAGAAGCATCAGCTGGCAGGGGCTGAGCACACTGAGCCCTTGGAAAAGCAAACACAGGAAAAGCTCTGGCCCTGCCAGCAGCCCTGCAGGGCTTTGTTGTGCAGGGAAGCTGTGCTGATGCTGGAGCAGCTCCCAGGGAACACCAGGGACAGGGGGTGTCCCCACCAAGCCTTGCAGGACCACACATGGAAAGGTTTTTACAGCAAGGGTGGGCAGGCCCTGGCACAGGTTGCCCAGAGAAGCTGTGGCTGCCCCAGCCCTGGAAGTGTCCAAGGCCAGGTTGGAGCAACCTGGGATAGAGGAAGGTGTTCCTGCCCGTGGCAGGGGATTTAGATTAGATAATCTTTAAGGTCCTTCCAAGCCAAACCATTCTGGGATTCTGTGATAAATTATATAAACCAAAGGAGTTCTTTTTCTCTCCAGCTCATCACCAAAGCGTGGCCTGTCAGCCCCGGGGCCGGGTGCCCCCCCATTCCTGGAGCAGGGCGCCCTCCAGGCCGTGCCTGCCCTGCAGGGATCAGCCTGGTTGGGATTTCCCAAGGCAGAGCAGCTCCCCCTTGCAGGGATGGGCCAAAGCCACGGGAGGGCCCTTATCTGCTGCTGGCCTTGAGTACATCCCCCCAGCTGGGACTTTGCCCCGGGGCCCCCCGGGCACACCCCGCTGGCACAGGGTCCCTTTGTGGCTCCACGTGCCGGCGGGGACAGCACGGCTGGTGCAGCGATTAGGGCAGCTCTCTCTGACCCGGCCACACCACACACCTCCCTCCCGACATTCCTCTCCTTCCGTCCATCATTCTGTGCAGAATTCCCTTTTGTGGGGAAAAGTCGAGGTGCTGAAGGGGGTTTGGGGAAGGGAGAGCCTGGGAAGGGGGTGATGGAAGGTCTGCAGTGTCTCAGCCCACGGGCCGGGGCTGAAGGCTCTTTGCAGTGCCAAGGAGGGGAGGGGGTGCTGGTGGGAGAGGTGGGAGCCAGCCCCTGATCCCCAATCCTCGAGCTCTCGGGGTTCATGGGAATGGAGAAGAAGGACACCTGGTCCTCCTCTCACCTGCAAGCAGAGGGAGCCCCGAGTTCCAGAGACTGGAGCTAAAAGGCAAGAAAGGCACCGAATTTTGAGGCAGTGTGGATCAGGCTGGGAAGTGAACCTCAGCTCCTGCCTCCCAGATTATCCCAGGCACAGCTGGCAGCCACAGGCACTCCCAGCCTGGGTGAGCCCCAGGGGCTCCCACCCATCCTCAGACCCCTCCACTGGGCCGGGTCCCAAGAGCCACCCCCCAAGGGGTGACAGCCCAGCAGCAAAGCCCGGTCCCATCCCTGCCGGGGTCCCACAGCACATCCCACCCACAAGATGGGGACAGGGGAAGGGGCCAGACCCTGACTGGGGGTCCCAAGCCCTGCTTTCCTCCTGCAGCAGCTGTTCCTCCCCTTGCTGCCCCTCCAAACCCTCTCCTCACCCCCAAAGCGGCGGCTGGAGCACCGACCTCTTGCTGTGCCGTGACGGACATCGACATCCCAAATCCTCTCTGCCTCCCTGGGGCCAGGCGCTCCTGGTTCAGCCTGGGTGCTGCTCGGAATTCCTCTGGGAGTCACAGGCTGGCCAGGGGAGGGGGACAACCCCCCTTACCTTTCCCCACGACCAGCAGACAAAGGTCCGCGAAGCTGCCGGAGCCACCTCGTGCCTGCCCCGCTCCCCCAGCGAAACCCAAAACCACCTTCTCTTCCTTTCTCCTCCTCGGGAGGTTTTCCAGCCATCAAATCCCTTCCCGGGAGCCCTTCAAAGGAGAAGCGGCCGCCCCATCATCCACTTGCTAAACCAGTCTGAGCAGTGCCGGGAGAGGCCCCGCACCCACCGGGAAAGGGCCGGGAACCGTCCGGAGGGACCTCGGGTGACCCCGGAGGGAGGAGAGGGATGAGCGTGGCACCCCTGGGACAAGGGCATTGCCATCCCCTGCGCACCCCAAGGGTGCCACCAGACACCACACAGCCCCCCAGCCAGGCTGCAGACCCCCCTCAGTCGCTGCTCATCCTCAGCGGGGAGCGATTTTGGGATTGCTAAATTCTTATCCTGGCCAGGGAAAAGAGCAGGCAGGGGATGGGGATAGAGCCCCGCGGAGCTGGGGAGGTCCCCAGTGTCCCCAGTCGGCCACTGCTGGAGCACTGGAAGGTCTCACAGCCCCAGCAGGGAAAGTGAGCAGCTATTCCAGGCATTCCCTGGAAAAACGGAGGGTGGGAAGGAAGGAGAAGGGCCCGAGGCTGAGGTAAATCTCCAGGACAAATGGCATGTGGGAGGAAGGGGACAGTATCTGCCTTTTTTATCCCTAAAAACCCAGGCTCAGACCTTTGCCAAACCTGGAAACCAAGCAGGGTGGTTCCCCATGTTCCCCCCCCTGGGCTGCAGGGATGGACCTGGGGGCTCTGCAACAGGATCCACCCCCCGGCTCCACACAGGGAGCCCAGCCCAGGGACACCCACTGAACAGAGGGGTTTAACCCCCTGTCCTCCTCGAGCCCACTGGGGAGGGCAGTGCCCAAAAACAAAGCCAACCCCAAGAGCTGCAGCAAAGCCCAGTTCCCCCCAGTCCAACCCAGTCTGATCTGTTGCTGCCTGTACCCAGTGAGACAATCTGCTCCCACCACACAGCCAGACCCTCCAGCACCCACTGAGGGAAGAACCAAGGCACGAGCACAGCCCTACCCAGTCTCTGGAGAACCCCCCAGAGGATGTGGAGCTGGATGGTCCCTCATTCCACAGGGTCTGACAGCTCTGCAGCCACTGAGGGGCTTTGCTGAAGCTCAGGGACCACCTGCCCCAAGGAAGGGGGTGGCACAGACCCCCCTGGGGTGTTCACCTTGATCTGGGCCTGGGCACCAACAGGATCACAGGGATGAGGCAGGTCCAAGGTGGAGAGCCAGGAGGGTCCATGGCTGTGGAGGTGCCAAAACAGCTCCAACACAGCTAAAGGGGGAGCTGAGTGTCCCAGGCCAAGCTTAAACGGGCCCACGGCTGTGGGTTGGGGTCTTGGGTGGGGCTGCTCACAGCAATTATGGCCAATTAGTGCCCTGAGGGCCTCACCCCGGGGGAGCAGAGCCTGGACCTCCTGGGATGATGATTCCAGCAGCTGGGCAGGAGCTTGGCATCTTCTCCAACCAGAGGGTGATGCACACGGAGAGGGGACTGACGTCCCTTTGTCACGTGGGTGTGTCCCAGGGCCCTGTGTGACCCCCAAACCTCTGTGCCTTCCCCCAAGACCTGGGGACTCCACCCCACCACCCACCCTGCCAAGGGAGCAGGAGATGTTGAGCTCCAGCACCACCGAAGCTGTCCCAGGGAAGGAGAAAGGATGAAGAAGGTGACACTGGAGCCAGACAGAGCACAGGGGATCCCACAAAGAGGGAGTGGGGTGGTCTGAAGCCTTTCCCAGCTCATCCCATGAGGTGAGGGTGTCACCCCATGAGGCCCCCTCCGGGCAGAGGGGGTGTTTGCTCAGGGGCTGCAGTGTTTGCCTCCCCTCACGAATGACAGACTGGCACCTCCAGCCAATGCCCACATGCAGGAGACGCACGGCAGGATGCAGGGGGGAAATCCAGGGAAAAAAGCACTTTTCCCTGAAAGCACATTCCCACTGGAGTGAGCTCAGCCAGCACTGGCACCTGAGACACTTTTCCCTCTCTGGGATAAGACAAAGCTGTCCCATCACCAGTGCAGCGAGTTTCTCTCCTGCCAGGTCTCAGCACCACCCCCAAGGGCTGGCTCAAGGTTTGGGCCACAAGGGCCAAAATCTCACGCAACACTTTGGGTTTTCCTTGGAAAACTTCCTCTCTTTTGTTGTAGTTCCTCTGGCTCCTCCACCGGCAAACTGGAGCAGTGCTCGGCTGCCCCCGCTGCTTCCACGATGGACATGTGTCTCCCTGGAAAACCATCACCTGCTCTCAGGGGATATTTGGCCGAGCTTCTTTAAAAAGTCAATTTTTTACCTTTAAAAGTTCCTTTTTCTTTTGCCTTTAAAAAGTTGTTTGTTTGTTTGTTTGTTTTTTAAAGCAACTAAGCCAATGTAAAAAAGATAACAGCCCAAAGTAAAAATAAAATAAAAATTTTAAAAAAATCAAAAATCAAAATAAAATAAAAAGGAAATTAAAAATAATATAGAAATAAATTTAAAATAATATAAAAATAAAAATAATTTCCAAAATAATGTAGAAATTAAAAATAAAATAGAAATAAATTTAAAATAAAAATAAACCAGGGTTAAAAAATAAATACAAAAAAAAAATAAAGCCACGTCAACAGGGAAGGATGTCGGGGAGGGGCAGTGGTGGGGCACCACCAACCCCTTCACTGCCACCTCGGAGGGGTTTGTCCCCCTCTGCCCCACCTGGGGGTCCGGGGATGGCGCAGGGGTGGCTGAGGGGTTCGCCTCGGGGGTCACTGCTGAAGCCAGAGGCAGGTCGAGGTGCTGCTGTGTCCTGCGGGAGTTGGGCAAAAGGAAGGAAAAGCCGCATTTTTCCACAACACTGAAACTTCTTTCCCAGTTTCTGGGAAGAGGGAGATATCAAACCCAAACGCTTCGCTGTGCCCAGCTCAGCCCCTCTCCCTGCCCCAAAGCGCGGCACACACGGAGCAAACTCTGCTCTTTCCGCTGTTACTCCCGTGTCGGAAAAAGGAGTTTGTATAAATCTCACGGCTCTGGAGGCTCAAATTGCCAGTCGGGTCGAACAACACAAGCGAAAACAGACCCGGCCCCGCCCCAGGGCTCGCAGCAGAGCAGAGCTGGGATGGAGTCCCCGCCTGGGGGGGCCCAGGGCTGGCCCCAAAGCCCCCCGGAACGGAGCAGCAGAGGGGTGGGGATGTTTTGGTTAACAAAAAGCCCGAAGATCGGTGGACAGACACTGTGAGACAGAGCAGAAGCCAGGGAATGGAGAGGAAAAGCACTTGGATTGGGAGGGAATAAAAGGCCAGGGGTTCCTTTGTTGGGGGTCCCTCCCTGAGGTATCAGCTCGGGTTGTTTCTGTGTCACTGTGCCGTGAAAAAATTGCCTTATGGGATGGGTCAGGGAAGAGAATGGAGCTGGGAAGGAGCTGGAGCAGCAGGAGGGGCTGAGGGAGCTGGGGAGGCTCAGCCTGAAGAAAAGGAGGCTCAGGGGGGACCTTCTGGCTCTGCAGCTCCCTGACAGGAGGGGGGAGCCGGGGGGAGGTCGGTAATATGTAACAGGTTAACAAGTGACAGACAAGGTGAGAGGAAACAGCTTCAGGTTGCTCCAGGGGAGTTTGAGATTGGATATCAGGGAAAACTTCTTTCCAGAAAGAGTAATTAGATATTGGCAGGGGCTGCCCAGGGAGGTTTGGAGTGCCCAGCCCTGGAGGTGTCCAAGGAAGGACTGGCCGTGGCACTCAGTGCTCTGGGCTGGGGGACAACGTGGGTGTCGGGCACAGAGGGGACTCGAGATGGTCTCAGAGGTCTTTTCCAACCTCAGTGAATTTGGAATTCTGAGACATGTGACATCACTTCTCCTGCTGGGACAGAGAGTGGGGATGGAGAGGGAAGAGCCCATCGCCCCCCTTCCCCTGTCCTTGCCACGGCTCCCAAGGTGAGAAAGGGTCTGATGCCCGTGTGGCTGCGGGAGTCGGGGGAGCTCCTCGGAGCGGGCCAACTTCCAGTGCTGCCTTCCCAGGAGCACTCGTGGGGCTTCTCACCCGTGTGGGGGGAGCAGAGAGGGGGCAGCTGCCACAACGTCCCCCACGCGCCTCCCGGCAATTCCCGGGAAAGGGCATCCCTCGGCACCTCCTCCCAGCCTTCCCCCAGCGCGGGCCGCGGGCGCCACCGGGTGCCCGAGCGCTGCCGTTGGGTTCCGACACCAGCACAGCCCGGCCCGGAATTTGGGGGGCACTGCCCCGGCCCAGCAGCCCCCACGGCACAGGCGGGGTCCCAGCCCCGCTCACGGGGGCACCAGGAGCCCCCATAACCAGCCTGGCGGTGGGGCAGGAGAGTCCCCGGGACATGGCTTTGTGTACCCCAAAAGGGCCAGTCCAGAAGTGGCCGAAGAAGTGCCATAAAGTTACCTAAAGTGCCCGCCCTGAACCCTGATAGAGGGCGGCAGCACCTCCAAAGGGCTCCCCAAAGGGTACCTCCCAAGAGCCCCCCTGTCCCCAGAGAAACACGCCGGCCCTGGCACAGGGTGCCAACACTCTGGGCCCCCAGAGGGACTCCCCAGTCTCTGGCAGAGGGTGCCAGCACTCCCCAAAACACCCCTGAGCCGTAAAGGACCCCTTTCTGTTTTTTTCAGAAAGCACCTGCTACCCCAAAAACCTCCCCAAGCCTCCAAAATGTCCAGCTGGGGCTCCCCGCTCCTCACCAGCCCCGGTGCCTGGAGGGTCCCTCGGCGCCGGGGGGCTCCCGGTGCCCCCGTGAGCGGGGCTGGGACCCCGCCTGTGCCGTGGGGGCTGCTGGGCCGGGGCAGTGCCCCCAAATTCCGGGCCGGGCTGTGCTGGTGTCGGAACCCGACGGCAGCACTCGGGCACCCGGTGGCGCCCGCGGCCCGCGCTGGGGGAAGGCTGGGAGGAGGTGCCGAGGGATCGCCCTGCTCTGGGAATTCCCGAGGGATTGCCCTTTTCCGGGAATTGCCGGGAGGCGCGTGGGGGACGTTGTGGCAGCTGCCCCCTCTCTGCTCCCCCCACACGGGTGAGAAGCCCCACGAGTGCTCCTGGGAAGGCAGCACTGGAAGCTGGTCCGCTCCGAGGAGCTCACCTGGCACCTCCGTAAGCAGCCAGTGCCCCCACGGTGCCCACGGAACTGAGCAGGGACATCAAGTCCTGCGGTGACACGGCCCCCAAAGAGAACTGAGTGGGACAATGGGAGTCCTTTCAAAACCAGCCTCGTGGAGCCCTGGGCCAGAGAGCTCGGGATGGAGCAGGGGGATCATTCTCCCTGTCGTGGGATAATTCCCAGCCTCTGGGAAAGGTGAATGGAATAATGGACTGTTAAAGACTGCACTGAGAGCAAGGGGTGGTGGGACCTTCAAACACTGGGATCTACATTTAGGAAAGGCCCGTGCTGGAGCAGTTCCTGAAGAACTGTAGCCTGTGGGAAGGACTCACACTGGAGAAGTTCATGGAGAACTGTCTCCCGTGGGAGGGACCCCACTCTGGAGCAGGGGAAGGACCCCTCTCCCTGAGCAGCATCAGGAATGTGGGATGGCCTGACCGTGCCTCCCATTCCCATCCCCCTGCATCACTGGAGGGAGGAGGCAGAGCCTGGGAAGGAGGGAGGGGTGGGGCAAAGGGGTTTTTAAGCTTTATTTTACATCTCATTCTCCTCCTCTGTTAGTAATAATTTCAATTAATATCCCCAGGTTGGGTCTGTTTTGGCCATGACAGTGATCAGTGAGTGGCCTCTCCCTGTCCTTATCTCAACTCCTGAACTTTGGGCTGTATTTTCTCTCCCTGCCCAGCTGTGGAGGGCAGTGATGGGGCAGCTCTGATGGGCACAGGGCATCAGGAGGGTCCAGCCCACCACAGGGGTGGGCGATGTGCTGGTTCTGGCCAGGACAGGGTTAACTTGTGCAGTTGCAGAAGGATCAGGACCTGGGTTATTGGTCCCACCTCAGCCACCTGCAGGGGGATGGAGTCCGGGGGGGTTCTCCCCAGCTTTCCCAGATGTGGGGTCAGATGGTTCCACGTGGTGAGGGATCACCTGGGAATCATTCCCTGCCTTGCACTCTGTTGTTGGTGTTTGGTACTGTTTGTTTTCTTATTTCACTGCTGTCTCTGGTTAATTGTTCTTATCTCAACCCCTGATCTTTACCTTTTTACGCCTCCACTTCTCTTCCCCGCCCCCCGGAGTGATCTGGGGTGTTTCAGGGGGAACATTAAATGGGGGGATGCCATTCCTAAAGCACCACAGGTGTACTGGACATCCCTCCAGGGGAAGGAAAACGGGGGCCTGCACTCTGCTGCCAGAGGAAGGACCTGACCATTCCTGGCTCTCTAGTTCCCAAATCATTCCATGGATGGGGATCACAGGGTCTCAATTCCATCCTTGTGCCCAGCCTGGCCCCCCTCCTGGCACGGAGGGTCAGGGGAGCTCCCACTGCTGCCAGCCCCCTACCTGCCCCACACTGCCCCAAAGCACAACACACACAGAGCAAACCCCACTGCTTCCAGTGTAGAGAAAATGGGTTTGTATAAATCTCACAGCTCTGGAGGCTCAAATTGCCAGTCGGGTCAAACAACACAAGCGAAAACAGACCCATCCCCGGATGGAGTCCCCACCGGGGGGGGG